>NW_017731777.1:918881-959985 GCF_001890085.2 Hipposideros armiger
GAACCGCTGTTGCTCAGAGCTCAAACTCTTGAGCGAGCTCTTAACCAACTGAGCCACTCTGCCGGCCCCTCAACTCCCTATTCTTGTTCAAGTCACATTATCATTCACTGGATTGTTGGTATATCCTCTGAAATGAACTCACTATTTCCATTCTTGGCCCTACAGATAGTTTTCCCCTTATGGGCAGAATAATCTTGCAAAACCCAAATTAGATCATGATAGGCATTGCTCAAAAGCCCCCAGTGCCTCCTGGTGTTACTCAGAGTAAATTCCTAGGTCCCTTTAAATTGTTTACAGCACTTTAGGTGATTTGGTCTCCTGTAAATATCTTGACATCAGTGAATAACACTCTCCTTCTTACTTTCCCTACAACTTTCATACTGGCCTCCTTGTTGTAATTGGAACATGCTAAGCATGATCTACTTGGGACCTTCACTCTTGATATTCCTTTAACATGGATGCTTTTTGTCCATAAACCTTCATGATTTCTCACCTATTTCAGGCACTGCTCAAATGTTAGAAAGGCCAACATAGCAACTATCGTTCTTTATTCCAGTATCTGTCTCCATTGTTGTATTATAAATTTCTTGAGGATAAGAAGTCATGCATTATCTTTGTATAACAGACTGTCTGTTAGTCAGGACTCTTAGCAGCAATTGATAAAACTCATTTCAAACTGCTTAAATTAAAAAATAAGTTTTTAAAGCCTGGTGCGTGTGGAGTGGGGTTGTCTTAAGAGCAACAAGACCACATCCTCCCTTACCTGGATCATTTCCAATGGAAAGGAAGTTTCTCTTCATACCTCTCCTGAAAGATGTAGGATTTTTTATCTTTTCTGAGCAACACTTGATCACATTCTTTATAAGCCAGAAATTCCCTTTATATTCTCCATATATTTAATAATGTTTTTCTACTCTCTAGATTAAAATGTGAGGGACAATGTGGTTCTCAAGAAAACCACCCCAAGACTTATAGATACTTTCCTGGAAGAATAATGAATTTTTAAGCTTGTAATAAAAAAAACATATAATTCCTATGGGACATATTCATCTGATAACAGTCTCCATGTGCTGTTAAACATTGGTCATGAAAGCCAGGGGAGGAATTAATTCATTAAGCCCATCTCAAATTAGGTAATAAAGTTTTAATTGGATGTAATCCCTGCCAATCATTTTTATCTTCATGGCATTATAAGAGAGGTTGAATATTCTTCCTCCTTTGAAGTAGAAGCCTAGACTGCCTGCAAAAAGTATGCATGTGTGTTGGAAACAAGGGGTAGCCAGTTTTGCTTGGAAATACTAGAAATAGAAAATCTCACAGATGAGATACTGAACTTAAAGTATAATATTTTAGTGTTGTGTCATATTATTTTTAACAGGTTGTATTTGGCAGCCATGTAATGCTCTCACTGATCTATTAAAACAATGATGCCCTGAAATTTCTGCCTCATTGCTTATTTTTAAAGAAATAAAAATTAGGTCTGATCTGGAGAAAATTATTATCCCCTCACTTTGCAAAACAACTACCTCAGCTTCTCACAATTCTAAATCATGTCACCCCTTTCTTATTGACTCAGATGGGTTCAGAGCTCAACCAGAAACCACTCACTACAGCCTAAAGAAGGATATGCTAATTAGCTGAATCAATCAGGATCTACCCAGGAATCATGGGTGGGTCAATCCTACTCAGAACATGTGTGTGTGTGTGTGTGTTTGTGTGTGTGTGTTGGGGGAAGGGGGAGTGCATTCTTCAATCCAATAGACAATTACATTGCTTTTAGCCAGAAAAGGAGAGCCCTCAAGTATTCATTGCAGATTTTATTGAGAATTTACAGATAGGTGTGTCTAGTATAATTTTATTTGTGTAAAAATCTATATTTAGACATAAATATATATGCAAAACACAACAGAAGAAGAGTTTCAAGTCAGGCAGCATAATGCTAGCTGTGGTTACTTCTTGGGAGGGCATTATAAATTGAGGGTGTGAGGGGGTTCCAACAAGGGGAGATGACTCACAGTTAACATTATATACATATATATTGCTTGAATTTCATAAAACATGTTGTTATAAATTACTTGCAAAACAATTTTTAATTAGAAAAAACACATATCCCTAATGACAGAAAGTTTATAGTTTTATGTAATGAGCAGTCTCCTTGAACAAGGCAGGCAATATTGACAGGATGTCATTACATTCATACTTCATGAACCCGGCCATGGATAAAAATAACTGGCTTCACATATAGTTCTAATTTGTCTGCGCTATATTTATTTTTTGTGAAAAGCCAACTAGAGCCATTTTTAGTAGGCTAACATGTGTCTAGTCACTTTGCTCCCTGAAATTGTATTTACTTGTTTATTTACACGTGAAGAAATCATGTGGGTCATAATTGTCAGGTCTCCACAAATAGTAATAAGCTTAGAGCTTAACAAAGCACTAAGAATTGCTCATACTCTCCTTGTGGTATATCTTGCTAAAATAAACCCTTAATGGGCCACCTTGGCTCACCATAAATACCTCTGTAATGTTCCCTTTGCTTTTTGACCTGTTAACAAAAAAAGTAAAATGTGTGCATGCAGGTATGTATAGTAATGTGTGTGTATCTAATGACAATATTTATTAAACACATGTAATCTTTTATTTATTTGTCAAAACTTTATTAGGTATAACTATATGTTAGCCACTGTGCAAGGAATGTAACTACAAAGTTAAATGAAAATCATTGCTCCAAGAATTACAATGACTACTGAAAACCACTGATGAGTGAATGATTCCTTTTGAGTTTAGTGCACTTATGAGGAACTGGGGGAACTAAGAGTTACCAAGTCAGTCTTAGGTGGAGGTAAGGGTAAGGAGGAGATTCAGGCAAAGATTTACACAACAGCTGCTTGGCAGACTGATGGGGTTCAGGACAAGCTACCCTAAAATATGGCACCTTGGCAAATTGAATATTTTAAACTAAAGGAGTTTGAAAAATGGCAGAAGCAGGAAGGTCATTCTGATCTTCCTCCCATCTATCTCCCCTGAAATAGGTCATAAACCCCTCATGTGGGAGGTGTTCCTCTTATACCCAGTGGAAAAGAGCATCCTTATCTTTGAGACAAAGGGAGGATGGAGAAGAATCCTGAAAAACAGGCCTGTTAAGTTTACCAAATTTACTACATTTACCTCATACTCCTTAACCTATTAATATCATATTTTTAATCTATAAACCACTCTTCATCAAATTAGCACAAAAACACTCAGTCTTAACTGTTTTTTTGGGTCTTTACTTCATTATGAAGGAACCCAAATAAGCAGCATCCATGTTGAGCATGTCCTGTACCGCTGGCTGAACAACCGTAAGCCAGCACTAGCAGCAACTGGCCTTGGTTTGCAGTTTGTCCTCTAAAGGCACTTCCAAGTATGGCACCAGGGGCGGCCATCTGTGGATTTCTTTGTGGCTTCTGCCAGGTGGCTTCAGGTGGGGCATAGGCTGTGGCTGAACTTGACCTGCAGTGGATCCCCTCCCAGGTGGCCCTGGAGCTGGCATGCCCAGTGGCCAGCTTCCAGACAAGCTGGAGCATCACCCAGGTGCCTCCAAAAATGACACACCCAAGGGGTGCATTGGGCAGGCACCAGAGTCTTGCTGAGGTGGATCTTGCTCTGCAGGGTCAGCTCCTTCACCACAACTCCTCCACTGTAGTCATGGCCAGTCCTCACAACTAGTGAGCCCAAGGGTCAGTACATCCCACTGATGTGCAATTATCAACCAAGGCTCAACTATAAGAGGAGAGCACACACAACACACACAGGGGACACACCTAGAGTATATGATTCAAGGGAGAAGGAAGACTGTGCCACTAAACCCTATAGCACACCTACTACATAAGGCCACTCTACTAAGACCGGGAGATGTAGCAGCCCTACCTAATACATAGAAACAAACACAGAGAGACAGCCAAAATGGGGTGACAAAGAAACATGTCCCAAAGAAAAGAATAGAACAAAGCTCTGGCAATAGAACTAAACAAATTGGAGATGAGAAATCTACTAGATACAGAGTTCCAAACAATGGTTATAAGATTTGATCTCAGAGAGAACTTTAACAAATGGTAAGAAACATAAAAATAGAGACAGAAAATATAAAAAAGAACCAGTCAGAAATAAAGACTACAATAACTGAAATAAAGAACACATCAGAGGGACTCAACAGTAGATTAGATGAAGCAGAAGATCAAATCAGTGATTTAGAAGATAAGGTAGCATAAAATACCCAATCAGAATAGCAAAAAGAAAAAAGATTCCAAAAACATTAGGAGAGCTAAAGAGCCACTGGAACAACATCAAGCATACCAACATTCACATTATAGGGGTACCAGAAGGAGAAGAGAGAGAGCAAGGGATTGAAAATTATTTGAAGTTATTAATATAATGATGGAAAATTTCCCTAACCTGGTGAAGAAAATAAATATACAAGCCCAGGAAGCACAGAGAGTCCCAAGCAAGATGAACCCAAATAGCCCACACCAAGACACATCATAATTAAGATGCCAAAGGTTAAAGACAAAGAAAGAATCTGAAAAGGAGCAAAAGATAAGCAGTTAGTTACCTACAAGGGAGCTCCCATAAGACTATCAGCTGATTTCTCAATAGAAACTTTGCAGGCCAGAAGGGATTGGCACAAAATATACAAGATGATAAAAAGCAAGGACCTACAACCAAGATTACTCTACCCAGCAAAGCTATTGTATTATTTAAACCTCAAAAACAGATAAAGACCTCCCCAGACAAGAAAAAGCAAAAGGAGTTCATCATCACTAAACCAGTATTGCAAACTATCTTAGAGGGACTTTTTTAAGACAATAAACAAACAAACAAACAAATAAATAAAATGCCAATAACTACATATATATCAACAATTACTTTCAATGTAAATGTAGTAAATGCTCCAATGAAAAGATAGGGGAACTGAATGGGTAAGAAAACAAGGCCCTTACATCTGCTGACTACAAGAAACTCACTGCAGACTGAAAGACACCCACAGGCTGAAAGAGATGGAAAAAGATATTTCATGAAAATGGAAACAAACAAACAAAAATCTGGGATAGCAATGCTTACACCAGAAAAAAAACAGACTTTGAAACAGAGTATAACAAGAGACAAAGAAGGACCTATTACTCCCACTTCTGGGTATTTATCCAAAGAAACCCAAAGTGCTACTTCAAGGGGTCATGCTCATCCAAATGTTCATTACAGTATTATTTACAATAGCCAAGATATGAAGGCAACCTGGGTGTCCCTGAATGGGTGAATGGATAAAGAAGAGGTGGTACATATACACAATGGAATATTACTCAACCATAAAAAAGAATAAAATCTCGCCATTTGTGACAACATGGATGGACCTAGAGGGTATTGTGGTGAGTGGAGTAAATCAGACCAAGAAAGACAAATGTCATATGATTTCACTTATAAGTGGAATGTAGAGAACAAAATGCACAAACAAATGAAACAGAAACAAACCCATAGATACAGAGAATATTCTGATGGTTGTCAGATGGAACAGGGTTTGGGGGTAAGTGAAAAAAAGGAAGGAATTAAGAAGTACAAATTGGTTGTTACAGAGTAATCATGGCGACATAGGGTATAGCATAAGGAATCTAGTCAATAATATTGTAATAACTATGTAGGGTACTAGATCTATCATGGTGATAGATGGGAGGGGGATTGGGGGCAGGGTGGAAAAGGTGAAGGGATTAAGAAATACAAGTTGGTAGTTACAAAATAGTTATGGGGATGTAAAGTAAATCATAGGGAATATAATCAATAATATGGTACTATGTGGGTACTAGTCAAGGGAATCACTTCTTAAAATATATAAATGACTAACCACTATGCTGTACACCTGAAATTAATATCAACTAATACTGAATGTTAACTGTAATTAAAGAATTTAGAATGGGGAAAAGATAAAGGGGAATTAGAGTTTCAAAATTCCAGGTATAAAACAAATAAGTTATGGGGATGTATTGTACATCACTGGGAATATAGTCAATATAGTCAATAATATTGTGATAGTATAGTATGATGTCAGATGGTTTCTAGACTTATCATGGTGATCACTTCTTTAGCATAGGAAATATAATCAATAATGTGGTAATAACTCTGTATAGTGCCAGGCGGATACTGTTGAATAACAATGATGTATACCTGAAACTAATATAATATTGTATGTTAGCTATATTTTAATAAAAATCTTTAAATAAACCTTTTTTCTCCTCTATATAATGGGGGTGAAAGTACATTCTAAGTTTTGGGAATAGCAAGTAGGTAAATAAATAGTAAGAATAAAACTGCATAGTAGAATTGGGAAACTGCAAATGATCCAGCACTAATGAAATAGAAGGGAGGAGATATTACCAACTAGGTAAGAGTCAAAATTTACTACGTCATTGTAAAGACTTTAATAGGTAACTATAATATTAAATAGAAAAGAGGAATGACAAAACATATTTTAGGGAGAAAACTCTAGCCTAGAGGCTATATAAAAGTGAATTAAAAGGGATAGGACTAAAGAAGGATCAGTTAAGAAGCCACCATATTAATCCAAATGACAAATGATGGCTTGAACTAAGTAGCCCTGGCATATTTAGGAGAATTTAAGATCAATTAAATAAGGGTCTTATGAGAGCACGAGGGATGGAAGATGGCTTTCAGAGAGTCTGTAAACCTTCCCCACAAAGGAAAATGCATATAGGCATTTTTTCTGGAGGAAATAATGTATAGCTTTTATCAGATCCCTAAGAGGGTTCATAACTGAAACAAAGTTTAAACTACTACACCATGCTAGTATCATACTCACACTCTATTTTTTAAAGACTCAAACCTTTTTATAATTGTTTCTTAGGATAAGGTTGCCAGGCTTAGCTAATAAAAACACAGGATGATAGATGGGATTTAGCAAAGAAAAAGTTGCCTTTACCTGGGCGTCCTGTACTTTATTTGGTATCCCTACCAAAAGACATTCAATTGTGAAATAACATTTCTCTGGGATGTCATGATATATTACTCATTATGTGAGTACAAAGTTTCTTCAATTCACATTCCGTTAATTAACTTATTCATTCAACAAATATTGATTGGCTGCCTACTCTGTCCATACTGAGTACACATTAACGAATAAACAGATTATCATGCCTTTCTCTGGGGAGCTTACAATATAATTGGGAAGATAATTTTTTTTGAAAAGTAGATAAAAGACTTAATAAATAATTATAAGTAAGTGCTAGAAGACAAGCAGGGAGTAAAGATGGAGAACAATGTGACATTGCACTCAGATGGGAGGAAACAAACCCAGGTGAGGAGCAGGGAGGAATGTATTCCAGGCAGAGGGAAGAGTTTGGTGAAAAACTAGAGGGGGGAAAGAACTACTAATTTTGTAAAAAAAAAAAAAAAAAAAAAGAATTTCATGTAGTTGTCAATGGGAGAGTAGGGAAAGGGAAAGTGGAGTCATTTTGCAGGGCCCATTGCAAAATAGAAATGCAGCCCCTTATTCAAAAAGCAGAAAAAAATGTGCCATTAAGGGTCCTACATAAGAGATCTTTTCTTTCATTCTACTATCTCTTTTGATTTGTCATGACGTTACTTTGCTTGTTATTTAATATCATTCTGAGGTAGAAAAAATTTTTTTAAGTTAAAATTTTAAATTACTAGCATAAAAATTTTCATTTATCATTATTATGAGTAACATTTTTAAATGCAAAATAAGGGCCAGCCGAGTGGCGTGTTGGTTAAGAGTTGGCTTGGGACACCAGCTCTGAGCAGCAGGGCCTCCGTTCGGATCCTCTACAGCTAAGATGGTGAACAACAGTTCAACCTGGAGCTGGGCTGCTGAGGCGACAGCGACGGCAACAGTGTAGGCTGCAATGGAGCTGGCTAGCAGCTGGTGTGAGCTTTCGTGAGTTGTGGTAAGCTGCCAAGAGCGGCCGTCCAATGGCCGGTGAGCAACTACCTTACCCGGGAAGAGCACAATGATAATACCAACATGGGCTAGTGATGCGACGTCCTCCACAACTAGACTGAAGAACAGAAGGACCGCAACTTGTCTGTTCCCCTTTCCCGAAACTCCAATGCTGTTCCCCTCCCCCAATTCCCCAAAAAAATCTTAATAAAATAAAATAAAATGCAAAATAAAAGCATTTACCTTGTAGGCAGAATCACCAAAATTACACAATTTGTATTTTATAGCTCATACACCCACAAGTAATTCATTCTTACCATAACAGTGGAAATGCTGCACAAAACTAACTCAAAGGTTTTTATTTGTTGTTGATACAGACATATTCTCCCAACATTCTTTACCTTCAGCTCTTAGTGATGGAGATGGAAGAAGTAAGTGAAAAGGAACTATGGAACTATCTTTTCCTTCCCATCTATCTCATCCTTTTCAGTGTAAGTGATTGGTTAAAAGAGTGAAGTCAAAGTAAGAAAGGATATAGTAGGGTTCTGTTGTCTCATGTGTTTCTTAGAATGCTATTGCCTTCTTTCTGCACTGGAAGCAAAGTCTGGTTAAAAAGAAGATTGCCTCTGGAGGCTCTCTGCATGCCCCATCCCCGTGTTCCTTCCCCCACCCCCACACAAACATACACACTTCTGCAGTTATAGACACAACACACTTATTTGTACTCACTTTGAGCCTCACTACACTTCCACAAAATCGTGAGTTCACTGGAGTTTTGTGCTTATTGGGCATAGCAAATTGGGATGTCCAGAAATGGTGGGCCCACACTTCAGGTATTTTTTTGCTCATTTGCATGCTCCATTGTTTCATAAGAATTCACTTACAAAACACAAATTGAAAGATAATATTAAGAATTTCAGAATGGCAACAACAGAGCATTAAACCAGGTATGAGGTCCTGTGTGTCACAGACCCATGAATCCAGCCCCACCTGGAAGGAGATGAAGTTGAAGTGGGCATGGGCCAGGTCATGCAGTTCGTTTTGTGCAATATGGAATTGATTTGGCGTCTAGAATTTTCCCATAGCTCTCCACACCCTCAACTCCTTTTTTTCCTGTATGTAAACTCTATAGATACTTTAAATTTAACATTCCTTGTCCTAAATCAACTCCATTATGCCAATATACTTTATTCCTGTCAACTAAAGAAGACTTGAACTTAAGTGAAAAACAATCAACACTTAAATTTTCTTTTATCGCAATACTATCTCTAAGTTTGTCACAAAAATAATAATAATAAAATAACAATAACATATTATGAATTGAGGAATCAGTAACTAAGGGCAAATATTTTATTTGGTAGTTTGCAGTGAAAAACATTTAGGAACAGACATCATGAATCCTCAAGAACCCTTTCACAGTTGAATTTTGCCATTTTGCAGTACTGTTGACTCTGGCATGATAACATCTCAATCTGTTTTCTCACACCCATTGCATTTCCTCACTTCCATGATTGAAGTACATCATGCACTGATCATTGATTTGTAAAGTTGGGTTTGAGTGTCTGATGAATTTTAAAAAGAAACATTTAACACTTCATTCCTTACAGTGCAGTCCCCAGTGTCACTTGCTGCCTGTGTCTGGTTGCATCAGAACTAAGTAAAAGAAGGAAGAAGCAGGGAGATGAAGAAAGAAAACAAAGTAAACTTGTAGACAGAGAGCAATCATACTTTCAGTACCACCTCCTGAAAATCTCCTTGATAGTATTTTTGCTTGTTTTGTAATTTTATTCTTATATATAGTACATACACCACTGAACCACATTCCAATTCTGCCCTGGTCTTTTCTCTTCCTACACTTAGGGAAGCTGGTTGTCATTGAAGGCTTGTGAGATTATGTGCAATGCTCTGTGTGTAGCAAAGGAACCCTCTGTGCTGACAGCTTTGGGCAATGATATGATTGCCTGGGCTTGGAGATGGGCATCAGTTGAGAATAGTAACAAAAGGTTGGACATTGGCTTTTTCTTTAGATGTTCCTGTCTCTGAAGAGTTAAGGATCTTCCCTTTTCCCAAAAAATAATTTTCAAAATTCCCTATAGAATGTTTATTTTTAAAACTTGTATTGTCATCACATTTATTCTTCAGAGATGATCCATAAATACTGTTTACACTGTAATTTTTTTGTCCCAAGAGCAAATATTACTAAGTTAACATAACAAAAGGATACACTACATTTGTTTTCTTTGGTGACCTGGGAAAAGTACCAGTAATATATAAGGAGAGTTGTGTTTCAATGTGAGATTATCTAATTATTCCTTAATTTATCAAACATTTTTTGAGTATTTACCATATACTTGGGACTGGACTAGGTACTAAAGTCTATATTCACATCTCTGTACAATCTGCAGTACTGTTGACATAAACAAAAAAAATGGCAATATTTTCTTCACTTAAGGTTAAATAATTGAGAATTCTTCAAGATGGTCTTCCCCACACACTTCTGCCATTGAGTTTATTCTGCCTTATTTAGCCTGTTTTTGTTTTTTCTCCTCTGGGCCAGAGCCCAAATTTATGACCACTTGACTCTCTTTTCCTTCTGTCTTTTCTTCTTCCCATTTTCTCCAAGGTAGACAAGTTCTTCTTTACATTGTCCTAAACCATAGCCTTCTTTTACCCAGCAGCAGTAAGCCTACTGGCTTTGCTCTCTGCAGTCTAAAGAGAACCTTTTCTGTACCAAAAATTCAGGAGCTCAGTGCTGAGTTTTTAATATGCTAAATGGGAGAAAAAGGAATTTGAAAGATCCTCTTTCAAGGCAATATCCTGTTTTATGAAGTTATTGTCTTAATGTATAATCCTATTTTGCCTTTGTTCTTTCTACTTGAGTGCTTTCTGTGACATATCTAATTTTTATACATACATGCATAAATGCATAGAGTGAAGCCTTCTATTTAGAAAAAGCAGAAGAAAAGTAATAGTTTATAATTTTAAAATTCTCTTCCTTCTTTTCATAGTAAAGTCAATACCCAAATTTCATAGGAATTCACCTAATGTCTCCTCAACTTTGTTTTGCTGTCTATTTCTTCTTCATCTTTTTTCCAACTCTACCTTCTGTTAAAACCACCAACAAAAAAAACGAAACTACATATTATACTTCCTTCAAAATTATGCATACACTTGACACTTCCTCTACGGTGCTAAGTGGCAGCTAAGTCAATATGGTGCTAAGTCAATATAAGAAGAGATGATGGAATAACTAAAATTAAACCATAGGCTCTCCAACTATTACCATTTATTTTATTATTAGTAGTAGTTACAATATTTATAACAAATGAAGTGTATTGAATAACCAAGACTATATAGGCTCTGTCCAATCAAACCAAAATAATCACTAACATTTATCATAATGGACATAGAAAGTGCCTAAATGTACCACCTCTGGACTACTCTGAAAACATCAATCTCTTTTTTGTATGCTAGCCCATTGATATACTGGAAAACACTACAGTTGCTGAAATAAGTAGTTTTATTTTGAAATATTTCTATTTCTACCTTTGCTTCAGCTTCTCTGTCATAATTACATGATTTTTTTAATTGTCTGTGATTATTTTTGTTGTTTCTATTCTATGATACAGCAATAGTCTATTAACATATTACACCATCACATGCCTATTTAATTAAATAGACTTTCAGTAGTTGATATTTGAAGTGTGAAGGGTTTAAGTTTGGAGTGATTTATCAATGTCAGTGAAGGATGAAGAATAGATAACAAGACATTTCAAAGGAAAAAAATCAAGGCTACTTGACAACTAACTGGTTATGGAGAAGAAATAAAATGTAAGTCAGAAATTTTGCTGACCTTTTGAACCATGGTGGATAGGAGCATTGCAGGTAATGGGAACAAGAGTTAGCTATTTTGCTTCAAGTCTCCAAGCAAATTTAGGGAGTCTTACTGGGAGCCTGAAGACAGAAATAAGCATACCTATTGCCACTGCCCAAAATTGAAGGTGACCTTTAAGTAATAAAATACAGTTATCAGCATTGCTCTCATTACTTTGTTTTACTCCCAAACTAATCTCTTCCTTGCATCTGAAAAAAAAGTGATAGCTACCTTTCCATTTACCTTCTAAAAGGAAAAATCTATGGGTTCTATGAAATGAAATGTCCTGTGTTGATTCCAACACCATTGAGATGTAAGGTAGATTCAACATCAGAAATGCACAGAATTTGAGGTCAGTCTTGAAGTGAAAATGTAAAAGGATTACTATAGACCAAGAGATGAGCCGAAAACATATAAATAAATTTTAAAATTTTAGATTTTTAAAAATTACACCAATAGCCATTTGCACCTTTGTTGACTGCCTTTAGAAGGGTAAAAGGGGATTATCACTCCAGAAGATTCAAAACTCTTCTCCAACTAACACTGGCCTCTACTAACCTTGTGACCTTGTTACTTAAGGGCAATTTAACATATCATTAGGAATATAACCATTGTGTCACTTAAATAGGTTCATGTTCAGCCAGGAAATGACAGATTCTTTCTCCTCTTATGTATGCTTTCCAACAGCCACTAGTTTCCTGTAATTTCTCTCAGGATGCCATCATTATTTTCAAGTGTCCACATTTCTACTACTAAAAGGATGTCATTTTGAGATGTGATAGCTATGTGCTTTTTGGAAATGTTTAGAGTAACAAAGTCAAGATATGTAAATAGAACCATCTCCTGGACAACTTAAGGAAAGGGCTGGAGATCAACTAATGAAAGAGATTAACTATTTGTAGGGCTGGAAAGTAAGTTCTTAGAAAACAGAGACAGCTCCTACTTTCTGTTCTTCCTCTTTTTACAGGCCTAGCCAAGAACAATACAAAGAGTTCCTCAATAGCAGAAGTGCCAGGATCTTGTTCCTGTGCTTGGTGAAGGGGTCATCACAAGGGAGGAACTTGTTGAGGCTCTTCCTTAGGCTCCTTAATGCCTCATTGTCTCATTGCTACAGTCAATTCCTCAATAAACCTGAGATGACGAGACAGGTAGGCAATTGAATTATGGGCTAACACAATTTAATATATTAGATTGCTTTGATGTATCATTAGGATTTAGAAAATATATGTTTTCCCTGATTAATTTCTTAAATCTTTACACATAAATTCATCTCATGCTGGAATCCTACTTGATGTATTTTTGCAACCAAGTTGCACTTTCCTGCCACCACTAATCATTGCCATTTTAATTTTCTGGTAAACGTTCTCTAGAACATGCTCATACCATACAGAGGTAGAACTTTATTAAAAAATATATAATGTATTGGTTCTTTTATACTAAAAAGTAACATATATGTACATATATACATATATAGCAGAAAAATGTAAACAGAGAAAAGCACAAGTTGAAGAACAATTAAACTTCCAAATTATTTTTATACCCATCATCTAATTTTATCCCCATATTATCCTTATGATAAGGCAAGAAAAGGATTATTGTCCATTCAGCTATTGTAGGAAATGAAAGAGTCAAGTGAGTTGCCTTTAGTTCATTGCAGATCCAGGGTTACCCCTGGGCCCTATCTAATTCCTAGACCAGAACTCTTTCTATGCCATGCTCTGGGCCATGAGGAGTGGGAAGGGAGCGGGTATCCCCAAAACAGAGCCAGACACAGAAATGCAAATCCATTTCATGACCAGTCCTAAGCTGGGCAAGGACAGCCAGACCTGTGTGTGGGCTCTCTGCAGCTACATCTTCAACGACAGATTTCTCAACAGTATTGAAAGTTGCTTGGGAAGCTGCTTCAGTAAGTGACGATGGAGGCTGACAGCTCTGGCTGAGTGATTCTTGGCCCTAATTAGACATAAATCTCTGAGTTCAGGAATGGTGTAGAGCAGCGGTTCTCAACCTTCCTAATGCTGTGACCCCGTAATAGAGTTCCTCATGTTGTGGTGACCCCCAACCATAAAATTATTTTCGTTCTTACTCTACAACTGTAATTTTGTTACTGTTATGAATCATAATGTAAATATCTTTTTGTTTTCCGATGGTCTTAGGCGACCCCTGTGAAAGGGTCGTTCGACCCTCAAAGGGGTTGCGACCCACAGGTTGAGAACCGCTGGTGTAGAGGGAGAGTAGTCCTCCTCCTCCCCTCTTTGCATCTTAAGAGGGTGCATTATGTTGCAGGCCAACTAATGAATGAGGAGCGCTTTGATATTACCACGACTCATTCATTTATCAGATGAAAGATTTGCTGCTTTCATCTCGTTTGTGTTGTAGTCAAGGGCTGGTGTCTCCATGTTTGTGTATAAATACATCAACCCTCCATTTGCCTTCTGTCCAGGGACACTCTAGGCAAATCTGCTTTTAATAAATGGATTTGTAAAGCGCTTTGTAATTCTTACATGGCTGATTGTCCATGTAAAAGGTTTTCCAAATAACAAACAGCTAATAGCAAATGATAATGTGTGATGCTACTTGATGTCTACGTGAGTAACAGATTTTGAATAGACTGTTTCTCTGCCAGTTAAATATCTGTCTTTAAAACCTTTTTTAAAGTTAAGATATTTATACCATATGAGTTAGTATGACTTAGCCCTCTGTGGTCTTAAACTTTATTGAAAGAAATGTTATTTATATGTAAAGTAAATTTATGAATGGAAAACATTTATATTATTCTCAGTGGCAAATAACATGAAAGAGAACGGCTACATTCAGAACAGTAGGAAATAGAGACAAATAGACTAGATAAAGGAAACTATTTCATAAAATGGACCAGAGGCACGTGGAATATATTAACAAAAACAAGATAGGTAACAAATACCACATGTTCATGAGCCAATGTGTTCAGCAGGCTTCTAACTGAGTTTTTGGACAAAGAAGGACTAGAGAACAGCATGGACTCAGCAGAGTTGGACAAACAGAGGAGAGATATGACATATTTGTTAAGCAGGACTAGGTGATGAAGCTATGGAATCTGAAAATCACATTTCCAAAGAATGGAAAAATATCATGGATGAGATTTTTGCTATTTATTTTTTTAAATATCATACATGAAGTAACAACTTACTATTTTTCAAGAAAAAAAATTCACATTGAATCTTTAATTTAATAAATCATTTTATTGACTTTTGTTCACTATTCCTTTACCCCCACTCTTGGCAAAAATATACATGTACTTATATACGAGTCTGACAATTAAGTTCATGAACTCATCTTAGAAAAAGTGCTACATACCTCATTGCTGAATATCACTATGGTCACCTTCGAAGTATTCCCCTTGGGAAGCTATGCACTGACAGCAGTGCCTAGTCCATCCTTCAAAGCAATTGTGGAACTCTTTTTCTGGAATGGCCATTAGAGCTGTCGTCGTATTACCCTTGATATCCTGAATGTCATAAAAATGTCTTCTTTTCTTTTTTCTTTTTAGCTGAGCCACCCTGCCACCTGTTGGCAGCTCAGTGACAGCTCAGCTCTGGCTGGGAATCAAACCGGTGACCCTGTTGCTCAGAGCTCACACTCTTGAGCGAGCTCTTAACCAACTGAGCCACTCAGCCAGCCCAGAAAATGTTTTTTCAATATTTCCTTTATCTTCAGTTAAAGAAAGAAGTCATCGGGGGCCAGATCAGATGAGTAAGGAAGATGTTCCAATGCAGTTATTTGTTTACTGTGAGGCTAAAATCCTCACAGACAGTGCCATGTGAGCTGGTGCATTATCATGATGCAAGAGCCATTAATTGTTGGCAAAAAGTTCAGGTCGTCTTTTTCACACAGCCTTTTCAGCACTTCCAAAAAGTAAGCTTGGTTAAGTGTTTGTCCAGTTGGTACAAATTCATAATGAATAATCCCTCTGATATCAAAAAAAGGTTAGCAACATCATTGCAACAAGTTTGCAAACTTAATTGTCAGACCTCATACATGTCAGCATGCAGTTTGGCTTTTAATGTCTCTGAGATATTTGCTGTCTTTGTGGACAATCACTAGTGATAACATCAGCTGACCATAGTCCTCACTTCCAGTTGCACTTGTGACCAACTTTTAAATTGACTGCCCATAGAACGACATCTAGAAAAGTAAAAACAATAAAAAGTCAGAGGCCTCTGATGACTTCATTGTCCAAGAAAAGGGCATAAAATATAGGGAATTCCTAAAATCAAGTAGTTAGTTTCAAGGACAAAATGTGACCATAGATCACATTTTTTAATGACTAGAAAACCAGGACATTAAAATTATCACAGTGAGTTTTTTTCTCACATAAAGAAATAGGGAATGTTGCTTAATGATCCCATTATAATTCAAGGGAAATTGACCTTCTTGTAATTCATTATAGAAAGTTCTGGTATATCTTCTGAGAATTATTGAATTGTGATGAGTATTCTTCCTGATACTAAGCTTATATCTATGAAATTTCCAACAGTACAGCTAAATGATAATATTCACTCTAGGTAAGAGGATGGAAAAATAGGGATTTGTATATATTGTTGGTAGAATATTTGTGAAGGCCTTTTTAAAAAATATTATTAAAAACCTTTGATTTTTTAAAATATGTTTTGATTCAGCAATTATATTTCTAGAATTTATCCTAAGCAGTAACTGTGGGACTGCCTATGGGGGGGGGGAAGGAGGGAGGGAGGGAGGAAGGGAGGAGAAACTGAGAAATTAAGGGAAAGAGGAATAGGTGTTGAGGGAAGGCGGGAAAGTAGGAAGGGGAAAAAGGGGGGGGAAGAAAGGGAAACCTTTTTTTTTAAGCTTAAACACCACAAATTAGGAAATTAATTGCTTTTGAATTAAGAACAAACAATAAAAGTTATTATTTCATGTAAGAATAAACTTTTTACTGACCATGTAAGTCCCACTTTTGCATCAGGCATTGCGGGATCTGCCAGCTGGTCACCTCTCTGATTTCTGGAGACTTTGAACAGTTCCTCCCAGCCAACATGACTGCACACACTATCAAATCTCACCACCCAGCTATTCTGGCTGAGATTTATTCCAGCCCAGTCTTCACTGCCAAAACCACTGTGACCAACTCCATTGCCACTCCACTGATGGTTGAGCCTAGAGCACACACCTACTAACTCTCCAACATTCTGTCTGTTTTCTTCCCAATGTGTCCGTCCCATTGTGCACATCTTCTATGAGGATTTTCTGGGTCCAGCTTAAAAGAAAGAACATCCCAGAGGTATATTCATTCCTTTTAAAACACAAGAATAATGACAAGGACAATGGTCTTGAAGGTTTTGAGAGGAGTGACCTGGGGAGACAAAGAGACAAGATGAATGGTTTCGAGCATAAGGATGGACATTACATATGAAGGGCTCAATCCCATGCTGACTGTGGGATTCTATTGAACCATACAACCAAATCTCCAGAGTGATATTAAGTATTCCAGACTGCCTTCTGGGTTGTTGTGACATTTTCCACACCAGTGACTGATCTGCTAAGACCTTGGGAAAAGGCATATATAATCTATCAAACTCTTTATAACAACCAAGGATTAACTTGGGCATAAAACCCCTCAATATGGAAGACTACATCATTTCATCCTAGTAAATATAGAGTAGCATCAAGATATTCTACCTTCATGTCAGGTTTATTACCTTTGAAAACTGAGCCGGTTGGGCTACCATCATTTGGATATCACTTAAGAGATCTATTTTCTACATCTCAGGAACGAGTCCCTAGGTGAAATACATACAGTAAATTCTTAGGTGCAGTAAGTGTGCACATTCTTGCCCGGTCTATGTTTATTTCAGACACAGGCATGTAGAATGTGTATTAGCAATACATATTCAAATATACAAGGTATTTTATAAATTACTTTGTATGGAACAAACAACTTTTTTAAACATGGGTATGTTCATTATTACCTAGATTTAATTACCCGATAAAGTCAACTTCACAAAGACTCAGAGTAGGCAACTACTGGTATGGAATAATTTAAGGGCTCCTTAAATCGAATCAGCCTGCTACCAAGCCTGAATTTACTTGATCAGCACCAAACAAGAGTGCTAGGAAGAGACAGGCATTTTACCATCTGTAAATGTTAATCTATCAGGTGGCTGGCACTTTGGCATTAAATACTTAAACTCAATATGACTCACTGTGATGTAGCAGAGAAAGTGCCAAGGGTAGTATAAGACAGAAAAGTATTGATTGGAAGATAGCTGGATACTAAGAGGATAAGTGATGTCCAGCAGACAGAGTGACATTGAGCACTGTTACTACAAAAGGGACCCTAGCAACCACTTTTTGACTGCAGAGCATGAGAACCCTAAAGGGTGCTATGAAACTTGTGTTACCAGGTTGATAAAATCAGGACAGAGTGGACTCCTGTTCTCAGAGACTATTTTATCTAAGTCTAGTAATGGTTTGAAAGCAGCCCATATGTAGGATTTACACTGCCACTCTAATCAAATTATTTTCTCTAGGATTCCAATGTTGAAGAAAAGTTAAAAATAAAATATTACTATGTGTGTGTGTGTGTGTGTGTGTGTGTGTGTGTATGCACGTGTGCGTGCCTTATATACCAAAATTTGGGGTGATGGGTAGTGAACCTATCATCATAAATCTGATTTAGATTAGATATTACAAAGGGATTTATTTTCCCATTTTTTTCATTCATTTACCATTTTCTTCACTTCATTTCCACAATTTCATCACAATGTCAGTATGAAAAGCATTCAGCAATTAGTCTGAGGATTCAGCAGTTAGTCCTTTGTGTTTGAGCAGAAAAATGTAGACATACTCTTCCTAAATAACTCCTAACTGTTCCAAGCAAGGTGTCGACAGGCAGACACCCTGAATTTGCTGATTCCCTCGTACCCCAGTTATTTTTCTATTGAATGTACGATTCTTCAGAATTGTTTGTGTGACATTTAGTTCAAAGACTAAATGGTCATGCTGCAAAAAGGTGTGTGATTATTAAAGCAAAGTATTTTCCCATTCTTTTGTCTCCACTTCCTGTACCCAATAGATGAAAAGAAAGTCAAATCTTCCCAAAATGACTGTGCACTGTCAAAATGAGACATTTTAATTTAAATAATAAATAAGCTCCATGGTTACCTTTTGCTCTATTCTGTGCTGAACATTAGTACCTGATCTGGTTGCCAGCATTATTGCAACAACATTTAAGTGTACACTATAAGATTGTACTTGATTTATTAAAGTAATGAATTAGTTTTATTATAGGTGATTAAATGTATTTTACTTTTTAAAGCACAAGAACTAGAAAAGAGGAGCATCGTTACAATCTGAAAATAACTAGAAAGATAAGTTCATTAACTTGCCTACACTTGCGCATCATAAAAACCTTGTTAAAAATTACTCCCCAGCCTGCTGTATTAGCTTCTTTATGAGGCAATTTCTCCATACAGTAATAAGATTTTTCTTTTACTCTCCAGTGCATATTAAACCCACTAATCTTCTTTTATAAACTATAGTTTCAGCCACTTTCTCAATTTACTCACTTTAAAGATACAGTCCTATTAATATTAAAGGTAGCAAATGCAGATATGAACTTTGCAAAACATGCTTTCAGATTTATGGCACAATCTTTTAACAGTGTACTGGAATAGCACAAAAGGGAAAAAGCCGTAAATGTCGGGCATGTCTCATGACAAACTAAACAATCTCAGTCCCCACAGAATTAATTTCCCATCGCATTCATTATGTGAATGAACTGAAGACATAGTTTCTGCTATCAGCACAGAAAAAAACAGTATGGAAAGACTCCATTCATTGAAAGAAATACACTAAAAATTTTGCACAGGAACCACACAAATATCAATGGATTAATATGGATTATTGGTTTCCAAGAAAAGGGGCAATTCGTAGCCATTTCTACCTGTGGGATCAACCCATGATCTCTAAGAATCAAGGTTTTCATTCTGTATCCAAAAGTAGGTAAGTCATAACATGAGACTGAAAATTAAGTTTTTAAAATGTTAAATTCCAGTTCTTTTGGTTACATCCCTTGTTTCTATAATTCTTCTAAAATATCTGATATTTTAAGAGTTTATTATTTAACAATGACATAAGAAATTAATACTGGGCTTCAACCATCTTCAAATGGGAATGTATCTTGGAAGTAATAAATTAACTCAAATTGTTACAGACCTTTTATAAAAGATAATGTAGAAACAGTTGCCCCAACATTTTTCCTTCCAGGCAAATTTAAAGTGAAAAATAAGAATTTCCCTATTGTTCTGTGGTTGGATTTATGTTGCTCACTGAAGAACAAAGATTTTAAACTTTTTATGTTTGTATGTTGAACTGGGAAAAGATATTTGAATATATGAGAGAGACAAAATTGCTAGTATATAAAGTTTCTAACAGATCAACAAAAATGGGAAAAAAGCCTCAGTAAAAAAAATAATAATAAAGGAATTAAAATTAATTTTACAAATCTATACAAAGCAAAGAATATAATGGGCCAATAAATATATGAAAAAATGTTCAGCCTTTCCACTAGTTCAAAATAAAAATTAGAAATTTTAATAGAAAATGACATTTTTTTCTCAAAATTAGATAGACAAGATTAAAAATGATGGAAATAACTGCTATTGTCCAGAGTTTGGGAAAATGAATCTCTCCTACATTGCTTGTGAGTACATAAATTAATACAATCTTTTGAGCAACTTTGTAACAAAATTTTGAACATGGGTGACAGACTCAAAATACCTGTGGATGTATATAAATGCATATAGAAAATGGAGGTTAGAAAGAAGAAAACTGGCAACAACATAATGCTCATCAATATACAATGGAATACTACTCTGCCATAAAAAAGAGGAAATAGTGCCATTTGTGACAACATGGATGAATCTAGAGATTATTATGCTAAACAAAATACATCAGACAGAAGAAGTCAAGAGCCATATAATTTCATTAATATGTGGGATATAAAACTGAAAGCAACAAAGGAAGAAAACAAACAAAGAAAGAAACAAAACTCATAGACACAGACAATAGTTGAGTGGTTACCAGAGGGGTGGAGGGTGGTAAATGAGGGTAAAAGGGATCAAACATGGTGATAGAAGGAGAACTGACTCTGGGTGATGAACACACAATGTGATATATAGATGATGTATTACACAATTGTACACTTGAAATCTATGTAATTTTACTAACCATTGTCACCCTAATAAATTTTGATTAAAAAAATACTTTAGTAATTATGATACATTTAAAAATGGCACATCATGTGTTATTATTTTATTTGCTGTTGAAAGATGTCTATGATATGCTGAGTAGAAAAACAAATTACCAAACAGCATACATTATGTGGTGTCTTTTATTTTTTATAGATATGTGTATTCATTGAAAAAAGAATGTGAAAGACAGACTATACATGAAAATGCTAGCAATAGCTATGCCTGTGAAATAGAGTAATAGGTAGAAAAATAGCCTGTGCTGATTTTTTTTAACATTCTACCATTCCTATTTTCACTTATCAATCACACTGAACAAATAAATGCTTAGAAACTAACCTGAATCTTATGTATAATACATGATTACTGTCTCAAGAAATTAAAGCCTAGATATATCTTTAGCTTTTCTAAGTGACACAAATTATCCTAGCATATGTAAATATATATAAAAGATAGAATAATGACATCATAAATTATCCCTAGAAATCATATGAGTGAGATCTCTGACATTTAATTGGTAATAAATAATGTATCAATAATATTAAAAATAAATGTATATTAATATATTTATGCCATTTTTATTAAATTAGAAGGCTAAAACCATAAGTATTTCCTTTTTTCAAAATTTTAAATGTGTTATTACAGATTACAACTTATAACATTTTAAGATATTTTAAAATTTTTTATACACTTATTAAATCCAGCATTTCAGAAGTTAACAGATTATCACTTATTCATTTACAATTAAAACATGGAATAGGTTTTTCTAAATAAGCTTTCTTCAAACTTGCTTCTTCTGTGTGCATGTGCGCGTGTGTGTGTATGTGTGTGTGTGCATGTGTGCACATATGTGTTCTCAAAACAAAATATGAAGCCTTTTGTCAATAGGCCAGGTAATTGACTTATTTGCTATAGTGTACAGAGAGGTACTTTATAGTTTCAAAGTTTTAACATTTTTTTTATATAAGAATTTTTATCTTCATGTTTACATTTGCCTAACAGAGCCTCATATTCTCATATTCCTCACTCTTGCTCTATACATTAATTTCTTTTTCAGCCTAATTTGTTGTCTATTCCTGCAATCACATATGCCTTCTTCCTTGGCATATATTTATCTTTCTTAGAGAGAGAAATACAGAGAAAGACAAACAGAGAGGTGTGTGTAACTATTCTTGAAGTTGTTGTCATCTTTTCTTAGTTCAGGTATTAAATTTCTCTTTAGTATGTCTATAAAATTATATTCTGCTTTAGAGTTCCTCTTCCCATTTATCTCCTATATTCTGAATGATTAACTTGTTCTATGGCCTCCTTTTCCCCCTGATTTCCTTTTTCAGATCCATGAGTCATGTAAAACACTTCTGGTCTTTATTGTCCCCTTCCCATCACATTAACTTTCTTCCTGACAAAACTTTCTTCATCCTAACATGAATGTTCCAACACAACTTCTTTGGACTCTTCCATTTCAATAGGGGTTACTATAATTATTGGGGTTCCACCTGATCCTTATTGCAGAGCCATCAGGAAAGTAGTTTTCTCTGAGATGGTACTATCAAGGGTCTATATTTGGTAGGCCCCCTTCAACAAAAACAGATGGTAGTTTGGTCAAAAATAAACTAAAACAGAAGCCAGTTCTAGGAGAAGTTAAAGGTAAATAATTGCACAAAAAGAAAACTCAGCAGTTGTGCGTGGCAAGAATTACAGACACCTTGAGGGCCGGCCGAGTGGCGCGATGGTTAAGAACTCGCTTGGGATGCCAGAGGGCCCCGGTTCGGATCCCACATATGAGGGCCAGTGACACTGCCCTCCACAGCTAAGATGCTGAACAACAGCTCAACCTGGAGCTGGGCTGCCGTGAGTCGCCGGCGACGGCGTAGGCTGCAGTCCCTGTGGCAGTGGGTTGCCATGGGCTACCGTATGTAGCCAGCAGCCAGCGTGAGCGGCCAGCAGCCGCAGTGAGCGGCCGTCCAGAAGCCGGCGACTGATCTGCCTCACCAGAGAAGAGAGCAATGATGGTGCCAACTTGGGCCAGTGAAGCAACGTCCTCCACAACTAGACTGAAGAACAAAACGACAGCAACTTGTCTGTTCCCCTTCTCCCAATTCCCCAGCACTGTTCCCATTCCCCCAATTCCCCCAATAAAAAAAAAAAATCTTTAAAAAAAAAAAAAAAAAAAAAGAATTACAGACACCTTGACCTGTAACAATGAGAATATAAAGCATCAATCAGCCTGGAGAGTTTTAGACCCATGTTCTATTTCTGGCAACTTGTGCCTCTCACATCATAGGTCATCAGTAAGTGTTTTCTGAGTGAATAAATAAGTGATAGTAAGTGGGCTCGGTAATCTGATTTCAAAGATGTAAACACATAAAGAAGGAATCAGTCCTCCTTCCATCTTTTTTTTTCAAGAGAAATCTGACATTGTTTCATCACAGTCACAGTTCTTGTGTCTAGTCTTAATAAAAATATATATTTTATGTCTCAGAGCACACTACATTTGGCGGTCCTAAGTTGTTTTCACCTGCAGCCTTTGCACAGGCTTTAAATAAGCCTTTTCAGATTAAAGGAGGACAGAGCAGGTTGGCATCACTAATATGAACTGTTCCTCCCTTCTGAGTACATATGTTGCTCCTGATGACAGATGGGAGCATTGGCTGGTTACAGAGATTGCAAAGACTGAGGATTATAGGGCAAAAGGGAAGCTAAAATAATAAGAGACCCGCTCTCGTGTTGTGAGCAAGTGTTGGAGGAGTTTGTTTACTGGCTTGTCACTAGCCCCTGGACAAGGGAATTTGGGGGCAGTGGGTGTGGACTCTGTGGCAAATTTGTTGACCAACACACTTCACAAGCAACTTAGAATGGTGGGCTTAGCCTCGTTTGTCTGAGATATTAAAGTTACCCTTTTTAGTGAAGTGTTTTATTCTGGCATTTTGGAAAGATACATGATGCCAAACAGAATATTTATAACAACCTTTTAAGGCTTATTCTCATCTATTTTTGCCCTCAAAGTTTATTTCATAAAAGAGATCAAAAGGCAGCTTTGCTCTGGCTAGCTCAGACGGTGGCCAGGCACAGATGAAGTGCTAACAGAGCCTGGAAGAAGTACAAATCTAGGACTTGTTTTACACAGTTCCGCATTGCATTGTCTTGATTACTATGCCACATAATTATATATATGAAGTAGTTTAATTATAACTGGTGTAAGGGAAAAGCATGAAAAATGATCCTGAAATAAGCTTGCTAAATTGGTTTCCTGAGAATATCTAAATTCTGTACTTGTGGCACCTTCCTTATGCAGGAATTTAAAAATCTTCAGGAACCCTGACATCATTTGGTGCTCAAACTCCAACCAAAAAAAAAAAATAGATTCTGTCTTCTCAATTGCTAAAGTTTTGCTGTTAAGAAAATAAGAACTTTGGGGTTGTTTCATTCTCCAGAACAGTACCGATTGAAGTAGCTAAAAGTCTGGATTTGAAGTGTGTTCCCAAAATTTGTTTTTTTATATTTTGTTACTTTCATAGGTTCACTTGGTCAACACTATTGCATGCCATCTGTGTGCAAGGCACTGTGCTAGACCCTTAGGTATACAAGTACAAAGATGAAATAGCAGGCTAGCTAACTTTCAGGAGGTAAATCCAAAAGAAGAATCACACATGTTAAAAAAAAAAGTAAAATCTCTCTTGCATATGAGGAATGCTAAAAGGAGGTACCTGCAAAGTACAGTGATAGCCCAGAGGACATGAGCAGCTCTGCCAAGTTTTGCAGAGAAGGCTTAAATTGTGTTTTAACAAGTGAGCAACTGTTTACCAAGACAATGGCAGGGTTTTAGAAGGAGTAAGAAGAAAATCATTTGAAGGGAAAGGGAACAGTGTGTGCACAGGTAAAACAGGGAAATGCAAGAAGTGGGGATAAGTAGAGGGTATGAAGAGGGGAACCAGGTAAAAGAGAATAAACAAGTAGGTAGGGGTCAAGTTATAAACAACTCACTGTTTATAAAGAGCCACCAAAACCATGTAAGAGAAGAGGTGATAAGAGTCGTACTGAAGAAAAAGAGCTGGGAATGTATTGGAGACCAATGGGAAAGAAACATGAGGCTGAAAGAATGATTATGAATGTTTCAGTATTTCAGGGGAGAGGTGATGAGGGTATCAAGTGAGAGAGCATAAAGAGGAAGGAACAGATGTAAAAGGACAGTGCATAAAGAAGCAAATGGACTTACCAAATTTCAAATTAGTAAATAGTGGTGAGTCAGCTTGTTTTAGTGCCAGTAACCACTGCTGGAAATATGGAAGGGGTAGGTTAGTTTAAAGAATCACAACACTGCTAGAAGCAGCTGTGATGGGCAAAATGATGCATTATGTCAGTAATAGACCACCAAGGTTGGATACAATAGGAATCTTGCATATGTATGACTGAAATAGAAAAAAACACATATGCCCTAAGATTATGGGAAGGTAGAAATCCAATGACAAGTGTGGCAGAATTGATGGCTCCCCAAAGATGTCCATAACCGAATCCCCAGAACCTGTGAATATGTTACCTTATATGGCAAAAGGCATTTTGCTGATGTGATTGAGATTAAAGACTTTGAGCTGGTGAGATCCCAGGTGTACTCAATCTAATCACGCAAGTCTTTAAAAATGGAAGAGGAAGGCAGGAGAGTGGGTCAGAGAGATATACTGTAAGAGGGACTCCATTTGCCACGGCTGACTTTGAAAATGGAGGGAAGGGGGCAAGGAGCCAAAGAATACAGATGGCTTAGGAGTTGGGAACACTCCTCAGTTGACAGCCTGCAAGGAAAATGGAATCTCAGGTCTATGTCTCCAGTGAACTGAATTTTGCCAACAACCTGAATGAACAGGTAACAGATTCCCCCCACAGACTCCAGAAAGCAACACAACCTGCCAACACTTAGATTTTCGTCTGGTGGGATCCATAACAGACTTCTGACCCACAGAACTTTAAAATAATAAATTATGTTGTTGTAATGCACTAAGTTTGCAGTGATTTTGTTATGGCAGAAATAGAAAATCAATATACCAAGTCAGAGCATGGGGCGGGAGAGAGTTATGGGAGGAAGCACTGAGGTGAAATAGTAAAATTTTGAGTCACAAAGCAAAACTGCAAAGCATTTTCCTCTTCATCGTAAATAGAAAAATAGAATTATTCTCTGGACTTAATTGGAGAATATCTAGGTTTTTCTTCCTAAGTCACTCCCCTTAATATCACTTGTAAAACTTTGCTAATATAAAATTTTAAAATAATATAACACTGATTATAAATATTTTTTTATTTACATCTGCCTCATTGCCAGTAGACAGAGTTATCTAACAAAAAAATGTATAATGGAATAAAATTCAGCATGTTGTCACAAATATTTTGCTTGCAAGTAAAAGAAAGCATCTATTATAGAAGTAACAATGTAAGAGTATTTCTCATGAGGATTTAAGGGTGGCTCAGAGAATTGAAGGGCAGGAATGCAGCTCTGCCTCAAAACCAAATGGACATGAAACCAAATATGGTCAACACATTTCCTAAATATTTCTGAACTGTGTTCTTGCCCACCATCTGTCCCACCCTGCACTCTCACTATTAACAGCCTCCCTTTGTTCTTGGTCCACAAGAAAGCATAGGGTCATCAAATGCACCAAGGTTTTTTTTGTTTTGTTTTGTTTTAATTTTATTGGGGAATAGCCATGGTCATTGGTTACACATTGCTTTCATGCTACAATGGCATAGTTGACTCTTTTAAGGAGACAGCAGCTCACACTGGCCCATGTGGGGAGCAACCTTGGTGTTAGCACCATGCTCTAACCAACTGAGCTAACTGGTCACGCCCCCAAAATGCACCAAGTTTTAATTTTATTACAGTTCCTTGAAGAGAGATAGCCTTGCCTCTCTCCTCCCCAAGTCCAATCCAAAGAAAAAAGACTCATTTGGCCAGGTTAGGTCAGGACTCAATCACCTGTGGCCCAAAGTGAGGTTATGTCAGGGTAAGTAGATCCATGAGGCTATGGGGAAGGGGAAGTTCCTACCTAAGGGATACTACTCAGACAGTTCCATGTATGTTCACTGTAAATAGAGTCCAGAACAGAAAATAAAGATAGAATATTAAAATAAAACCAGTGTTAAAGTTGATACATGAAAATATAGATCAGAAGGTCCTGGGCAGTTGTTAAAAGGAATTCTATATTTGTCTTTAAGATTCAAAACTGTCGAACTAAAGGTGGAGATGTAATCAGCTACAAAATTCGCCACTTCTGTGAGATAAAACTGTCCAATAGCTAAAGAAAAGCAAATACTATTGGGCATTTAAATTTGGGAGAAATTTTCCAGAATGGATTTTTATGTGAGATAGTGGACAATATCCTAAAAAGCATTACACAATGCAATTGGAAACTTAGATATAGCTGTTCCTAATGGACCCTCCACTGCAGTCAGTGTCACAGAACTCAGCATTTTTTTGCTGACTGGCCACCCGCTAAATGATTGAACATAGGCATTAAGTGTATCTATTAATCTAATCATTGTTTCTGATTTTAAAAATAATTTTAAAAATAGTCTTGATTATAGAGTTCAACTAACCTCCTGTTAATGGTTATTATGAAAATTGAAAATATCAACTTCAAACTAAGGTAAAATATTATTACATGAATTCAATCTGTATGAGAGCTAATGATGTGCTAGTCAATTCTAACAACCTGTACTAGATGGTGGTGGAGTGGGAAGGTTGGAGGGTGCCGTGATTTGCAGAGCTCATCAATTTCTGTGACATAAATACTCTGATATTAGCCAATTTCAAGTGAGCAATGTGATATCACGGAACGTGGATTTGGAAAGAAGTGCAAAGTGCACCATTTTGTAGTATTTCCCCCATACAGATGCAATAGACATAAATAAATAAACTCAAGATGTAGGTAATAGTAACAAGTAGTAATTAATTAGGAAGTGGTGACTTTTAAATGTTTGTTACCTAATATACTTGTAAGTTTTTATCATTTAAACTTTTATAATGACTAGATTTAACAACTGGTTTTCAAATTTCTTGAAAATGTAGCAATCAACTCTTGCCAATTAACCCAGGCCAGCTCATTACACTATGAAAAACCAACATCAATCTACTGTTTTCTAAAATGTTAAATCAATTAATTAAGAAATCCAACGTGGACCACAATTAGTTATAATGTGATGGCAACCAGCAAATGGTACTGAGAGAATTTTTTTTTTAACGAGCTGTGTTGTGCCAGTATAGGAATAAACATGTTTTATTGTTACAGGTACTTCTCAACATGACTTTTTTGGTCCATTTTTGACACTTGTGAGCTGTGCAGAATTTGTTTTTTGTTTTGATGGGCTATAAACCAACTGATTTTGGCCTGATCCAAATGTAGTTCGAGATTTAATTAGTTTCTAGATTTGTATTTGTGGACCATTATTTTAGCTTCAGTAATAAAAGCTATTTTAAATCATACAGGAAATATAACCTTCTTATTATAGGTCTAAAACTCCCAATTTCCTAACAATTTTTTTCTCAACTAAGTAAATTTTTATGATAGAATTTTTGAAAAATATGAAGTTTCTTAGGAATAGGGCTATTTTCTAATAGCTTAACATAATTTATTTAAAACATTTACAATGTTTTATTAGATGCTAGAGTCTTACATTTCTTAAACATAATAAACTAAAACAATAGGATAAAATGTGAAGACAATACATTTTTTTTTAAGATTTTATTGAGGAATTGGGGGAGGGGAACAGCACTGGGGAATCAGGGAAGGAGAACAGACAAGTTGCTGTCCTTTTGTTCTTCAGTCTAGTTGTGGAGGACATCGCTTCACTGGCCCATGTTGGTATTATCACTGTGCTCTTCCCAGGTGAGGCAGGTGCTCGCTGGCCATTGGACGGCCAATCACAGTGGCTCAGGGCAGCTCACGAAAGCTCATACCAGCTGCCAGCCAGCCCCACTGCAGCCTACGCCATCGCTGGTGACTCACAGCAGCCCAACTCCAGGTCTAGCTGTTGTTCATCACTGGCCCTCGTGTGGGATCCGAACTGGGTCCCTGCTGCTTAGAGCTGGCATCCCAAGCCAACTCTTAACCAACACACTACTCGGCTGGCCCAGACGATACATTTTTTTTAATTGGGGAATTGGGGGAAGGGGAACAGATAAGTTGCTGTCCTTTAGTTCTTCAGTCTAGTTGTGGAGGACGTTGCTTCACTGGCCCAAGTTGGCACCATATTGCGCTCTTCCCAGGCGAGGCACATCAGTCACCAGCTTCTGGACGGCTGCTCACTGCGGCTGCTGGCTGCTCACGCTGGCTGCTGGCTACGCAGCCCATGGCAACCAACTGCCACAGGGGCTGCAGCCTATGCCGTCACCGGCAACTTATGGCAGCCTAGCTCCAGGTTGAGCTGTCATTCAGCATCTTAGCTGTGGAGGGCAGTGTCACTTGCCCTCATATGTGGGATCCGAACCAGGGCCCTCTGGCATCCCAAGCCAGTTCTTAACCATCGCACCACTTGGCCAGCCCAATACACTTTTTTAAGAGAGGAACATATAAAATTGGCTGATGAAACAACTATAAACTATTCCAAGAACACCAACAAAAAAAAGCTTGTTACATGTATGTACTAAGCTATTAAGCAGTATATGAAGTTATGGAGATTTGGTATCTGATTCAGAGATCTAAAAGCAGGAGGAAAAATATGCTATACCAGATCCAAGAGTGAAATGATAAAACACAAACATATAAAAAAATTTCTGAAAGTTAGGTATGTAGCTGATTAAAAATTTGAGATAATGGGTGCCATGAAGAAAATAATATTTTGCACAGGTATAAACAGCTAATTTTCAAAGAATAGTGTTCACTTGCAATTTTGATAGTTTGATGAGGTAGAAATAAGATAAAGAAGAGTGAGGGGAATTCAATGGATGGTACAGAAGTAAAAACATGTTTGCCACCAAAGTCTGAGCAGCATTTCTCACTTACCAAGACACATCGTCATGAAAGTCTTGATGCATTTCCTCTCTCCATTTTATTATGACCAAGAGGCCAGGAATCAATGCAAAGTGGGTTATGTATGGAAAGGAGAGAGTATGACAGAAAAGGGTTTTGTATAAAACACTCAGTTGCCAAAGACCTCATCATAGCAACTATTTTGTAATGACCTCGTTTCTCCTATGTTTCACCCATGTTATAAAATGGAAAGTTATTCATACTAGTTGGAATATACCAGGGGTGCCAAAAAATGTACATACATTTTAAGAGATGGTCAGTGTTGCTCAAATAATAGTCTTCTGTAGTCAGAAGTGTCTGGACACTGATGGTAACCACTCTGAGCACCTCTTGTATTGCAGAAGTCAAATGTGATTTATATTCATCTTTTGTTATTGGTTATTGAATATTACAATTTTAATACAGCTTTTTCCTTTCTTAAAATGTGTATACATTTTTTACACCCTCTATATATAATATATAGCATAGCAATTAAGAGTGGGCACTCTGAAGTAGGACTGCCTATACACACCCCTGCTCCATCATTTACCAGTTATATAAACTCAGGCGAGATATTTAAACTCTTAATACATCAGTTTCTTCATCTATAGGGGATAATGATAACTAGCTCATAGGATTGTGCTAAAAACTTATTAAATTAATATACTGTTTAATAAACTAATATATACAAGTATATTGGAAGTGTTCAATAAATGTCAGCAATCATCATAATCATAATTATTACTAATATTGTTATATTATTATAAAAGGACCATACACGCACATGTACAGACCATCAAAAATATTGAAAGGATGTCAGCTAAAAATGTTCTAAAATGGAAGCTTATGGTGATTGTTTAGATAGTCCCCGGAGGAAAATTGTCTGCTATGTTAGGAACTATCCATCAAAATAAAGGATTGGTGGAGAGACCCTCTACAAGACAGTTGCAGAAGATAAAATCTTACAGCTGGACCTAATAGCCCAAGCTCCTGGCACTTCTTCCACATCTTAACCTTGTCTGACCTGGTGGAAAATGGATCTGGGAAAGTTGTCCCCCATAGCTTTGGAGAAACTACCCCTAGATGGAGCAGTTTAATTGAAAATTCCAAAACTTCCTAAAACTCCATGATGGGATCATGAAATCCTCTCCCAAAGAATCTAGAGCTGTTTTCTGCCACCTATGGGATATTTATTCTGTTATTATGCTCCAAGCAGGTAGCTTTAAACTGTTCTTTCTTCTCTTTTCTCAAAGGATAAGCAATAAAGGTATTTAAAGAATTGCAACTTTTTTTTTTTACTTTAAGTTCTGTATGGGACAAGACTAAACTAAAGGGAAAAAGTTTGATAGCTTTAATTAAAGAACTGAAATTCTAGTCACATCCAAACCAGGTTTTATGAGGTTTGTGTGTATACAAGGTGTGATCAGAAGATTCGGTAAATGTCTAAATATAAAAATTTATTACAGTAAAAGACACATTGCCATTAACCCCCCTCAAAATACTCCCCTCACATAAACACACTTATTGCATTGTTCTTGCCACTTTCTGAAGCAGTTCTGGAAGTCCTCTTTTGTGAGTGTCTTTACTTCATCCTCCATCATAACAATGCTCTGTGTCATGCATCGCTTCTGGCATATGGCAATTTCTGTCACATAAAAACATTACAGTGTGTCCTCATCCTCTTTATTCACTGGATCTGGCACCGTGTGACTTCTCGCTCTTCCCCAAAGTCAAAATGACCATGAAAGGAAAACATTTCCAATCAGTTCAGGACATCCAGGCAGCCACAACAGCACAACTGAAGACATTCATGAAAGAGAACTTCCAAAACTGCTTCAGAAAGTGGTAAGAATGATGAGATAAGTGTGTTTGAGAGGGATTAATGGCAATGTGTCTTTTACTGTAATAATTTTTTTTTAATTTAAACATTCACCATATTTTCTCATCACACTTTGCATGTGTGCAAGTTTGTACTATGTGTGGGATGTGTTTGTATGTATATGTGTGAATAATGTGTTGTGTACCCAAATATGTGAGTAAGAAAATGTCTGTGGGAAGATGACTGGATCAATGTCTATAGAGAAAAACAGGGCAGTACCCATGGCAACTTCCAATGTATGATAGCCAATTCACAGATGTTTGTAGAAAACAGTGGAAAAGTACAATTTATCAAAGTTCCCAGACAAATTTTCTCAAGGAATTGATCTGAACCATAATAAAGGCCTAAAAGGTATCATCGGACCTTCAAACCTCAGAATAAACCTGGAAAGTGACTTGAAGCATCTTGAAAAGAAAGTTATTAGGTAAGTTTAAAAGCATGAGAAAAAAATTATCCCATTAAAAAAGAAAAATCCAGAGAAGCATACCTAGATATGAAAAGCTGAACTGGGCATGACAGTGTACTGTTTAAGACACTAACAGGGAATAATAGTAAAGACAGTCTTATTAACAAGTTATTTACATAGCCTCAGGGTAAAAGTTAATGGAATAAACTTGCACTCATATTCTCTTAGCTACGCTTTCACAGAGCAAAAAGCATCAGAAACCAACACCATGCAAAATTAACCAATGCCATGTACTTCTTAACATAGCTAAACACAATTGCCCAAAAGGGATATCATTTTTTATAATTATATTCTTGCATCATTTTCTTCAAAATGCATTAAATATTCTTGCCCCCAAATAGAAATTCTGATTTTGGTCTACTATATAAAGAAACATATATATAGCCTGTTGGATTTAAAACTAGGTTTTCAACTCAGTCTCCAATTTTACTTGTACAGTTTTAATAAGCTTAGTTCTGTGAATACCTTATCATCTGCCAGCTTTAATTGTAGGAACAAATCAAACACATTTCTTTACTTAACAAAGAAATGACAATACATACCACTCTTAAGCTGGACTCAAATCACATCGAAAAGGCTCATCAAACACCGAGATCTAGTGAGCAGTACCACTGCTGTCTGGGCCAGAATTGAGCTTCCACCAGGACAAATAAGTAGGAAGTACATTGAGCCCATTTTAGTCAAAAGTAGTTCCTTGACTATTTTACTAACAAAACTTCTACCTGCACGGAAACTTGTTTTATGACCTCACTGGTAGGTATATTCATTTTTGTGATCTAAAGCCCTGGATTCCTGGTACCTAGCATCATTAATGATAGTAATTAAAGAAACAACACATGTTACCCACTATCAGATTATAAGAAAGATATATTTAATTATATTGTTTCTTCCTATGCTCCCAAAAATAGTTCCTACAATTTGTTTTATTGAGAAGTTATAGGTACTCTTATGATGTATAAATACTTTTTAGTTTAAAATAGGGAAATATATTGTACAACTACAGATAAAAAAATTAAGAAGGAAAAGAAAACCTCTAGACAACAAATGAAACAAAGGAAATTTTAAAATATTATTTATACTGATTTCTGGTCAAGATGGTTTAGTAGGTAAACACTGTGCTTGACTCTCATGACCACATCAAAATTTCAACTAACCTACAAAATGACCATCATTGAGAATCTCCCAAAGTCTAGTGGAACAGAAATCCTATAACTAAGGACATACAGAGAAGCCACCTCCAGATTGGTTGGAGGGGCAAAGATGTGAAACCACTGATCCCAAACCCACGTGTGATGGTTAAAAATCAGGAGGGATATCTAGGCTGCAGAGGTCCCTGGGAAGAGCGAGGGGTCCCAGCCCCACAGCAGGCTCCACAGCTCAGGGTTTCAGGGCTGGGAAAAGAAGTTCCCACAAGTTCTGGCTGTGAAATCCAGCAAAGATTGTGGCTGAGTGAAACAGATGACTGTTGGAATCCCAAGCGTTACTCTTAAAGGATCCACCCATGGACTTACTAACAGGCTCACATGCTCTGGACTCCAGCACTTGGGCAGTGGCTTGGGGGTTGGGGGTGACAGGGACATGTGGGAAGGAACTGAATTGTCTGGCTTCTGTGCAAGGACTAGAGAAACAACTTTCTCCCAGACAGAAGGAATTGAAAACCTATTTGAAGAAATAATGAAGAGAAACTTCCCTAACTTGGTGAAAGAAATAGACATATAAGGCCAGGAAGTGCAGAGAGTCCCAAACAAGAGAATTGCAAAAAGGCCCACATCAAGACACATCATAAGTAAAATGCCAAAGGTTAAACACAAAAAGAGAATCTGAAAGACAGCACTAGAAAAGCAGTTAGTTAACTGCAAGGGAGCTCCCATAAAACTATCAGCTGATTTCTCAACAGAAACTTGCAGGCCAGAAGGAAATGACACAAAACATTTAAAATGATGAAAAGCAAGGACTTACAACAAAGATCATTGCACTCAGCAAGACTATCACTTATAGGAGTCAACGAAATTGTAATAGATACGTATGATATTCGAGGTGGGGGGCAGTGTATGGGGGGAGGGTTGTAGTCACTTTGTGAGGGGTGAAAAGGATAACTATTGCATTGTTTTTTACACCTGAAACTAATAATAAACAAACAAACAAAAAAAAACATTAAAAAAAAGACTATCATTTATAGAATCAAAGGACAGATAAAGAGCTTTCCAGACAAGAAAACTTAAAGGAGTTCATCATCACCAAACCAGTATTACCAGAACAGGGGCTTCCTTAAAAAGACGTAGAAAAAATAAGATCAAAACTATGAATAATAAAATGACAATAACTACCAACAACAATTACTTTGAATATAAATGGATTAAATGTTTCAATCTAAAGATAGAGTGGCTGAATGAATAGGAAAATAAGACCCTTACATATGTTGCCTACAAGAGACTCACTTCAGATCAAAAGACAAACACACTGAAAGTAAAGCGATGGAAAAAGATATTTCATGAAAATGGAAATAAAAACAAAAAGGTAGCAATACTCATGGATTGGACAATTAAGTTCGTGAACTCATCCTAAAAAAAGTGCTACAAACCTCATTGCTGAATATCACTATGGTTACCTTGGAAGTACTCCCCCTGGGAAGTGATACACAAATGCCAGTGCTTAGTCCACCCTTCAAAGCAATTTTGGAACTTTTTTCTGGAATGGCCATCAGAGCTGTCATTGCGTTTCCCTTGATGTCCTGAATGTCATCAAAATGTCTTCCTTTAAAAAAAAATGTCTTCCTTTTAATATTTCCTTTATCTTTGGATAAAGAAAGAAGTCATTGGGGGCCAGATCAGGTGAGTAGGAAGGGTGTTCCAATAGTTATTTGTTTACTGGCTAAAAACTCCCTCACAGACAGTGCCGTGTGAGCTGGTGCATTGTCATGATGCAAGAGTCATGAATTGGTGAAAAGTTCAGGTCGTCTGACTTTTTCACACAGCCTTTTCAGCACTTCCAAATAGTAAACTTGGTTAACTCTTTGTCCAGTTAGTACAAATTCATAATGAGTAACCCCTCTGATCAAAAAAAGTTAGCAACATCATTGCAACAAGTTTGGGAACTTAATTGTTAGATCTCCTATACCAGTCAAAATAGACTTTAAAATAAAGCCTATAACAAGAGATAAAGAAAGACCCAGTAATCCCACTTCTGGGTATTTATCCAAAGAAACTTAAAACAATATTTCGAAGGAACATGTATGTCATATGTTCATGGCAACATTATTTACAATGGCCAAGATATGGAGTCAACCTGGGTGTCCATCAATAGATGAATGGATAAAAGAGGAAGTGATATGCATATATACATGTATAAAGTATATGTATATATATATATATATATATATATACACATATATATATATAAATTGGAATATTACTCAGCTATTAAAAAAACAATGAAATCTTGCCATCTGCAACAACATGGATGGACCTAGAGCATGTTGTGCTGAGTGCAATAAGTCAGACTGAGAAAGACAAATATCATATGATTTTAGTTATATGTGGAATCTAAAGAAAAAAAATAAAAATAACAAACAAAACAGAAACAGGTTCATAGATACAAAGGACATTTTGAGGGTAGCCAGATGGGAGGGTGTTTGGGGGTTAGGAGAAAAAGGGGAAGGGATTAAGAAGTACAAATTGGTAGTCAAAAAATAGTTGTGGGTATGTAAAGTATAGCATAAAGTTTGTAGTCTGTAATATTGTAATAACTATATATGGTATCAGAAGGGTACTAGATTTATCCGGGTCATTACTTTGTAAGTTATACAAATGTCTAATCACTATGTTGTACACCTGAAACTAATATAATATATGTCACCTATAATTGAAAAATAATAAATTTAAAAAAATGTTTTATCTATACTATTTATAGTATGTTATGGGCATTAATAATCTATTCTATTTTCTAAAGCTAAACTCAGAAAAATTCGAGACAGTTGCAGTTTGAGAACTATTAAATATATTTATTTGTGCCTATATTTCACCTAAGGAAACTAAAAAGTATTATGTCACAATCAATACAGATCCTATATACAACTTTATGGTAGTGTATTATAATCTCAATTTGAAAGCCTTCTAAATATAACTGTGGTTTGCAAGATCCTTGAAGTCTTACTTATTTTTTTACATTCATGTTTGAGCATACAGTGGATATGTGAACAATAATTCAGAAATTTAATTGAAATTAATAAGCAGCCCAGGTTCTTGGCTTTACTTTATTCATCTGTTTTCTTGTTCATGCTTCAGGTGCTGTGCCAGGTACTATGCTAAGCTATGCACATACTATAGTAAACAACATAATATAATCTAAAAAACTATATCAAGGGAATATCTACTGCTGTTGACCAAATAATTTACTGCTAAAATTTAAAATGTAAAATTAAACCTAAATAATTTTACAAGATATCTTGCTACCACTACCTACAAAAAAATGTGATCTGTCTTCCCTCTACCTTATTTACTGCTCTGTAATTTGCTTATACTTGTCCACTGTCTGCACATCTAGATTGATTTCCTCTTGGCATAGGGAGGCTTAAATGCTTCCTCCACCCACCCTTGTCTCGTTTCTCTTATAACCAAAGGTATATAATTCAAGGTGTCTGTCAGGATTTAAGGTGGCAGTTTATAACCTGTAACTAGACAGGGGTCACTGGGCTATGCTATTTTCAAAAACTCTATTGCTATAATTTTTTAACAAATGCAGAAGGACTAATTAGAAAAGAGAGACAGACAGACAGACAAACACAAAACTTTATGGTTACAGGGCCCAGTTTCCAAAAAAGAAGGACTACCTTTTGAAGAACCAGACCGTACTGTGTTTTTCAGCATCATAACACCAAGAGCCCAGAAAGAGAAAAAGAACCATGGGAGTAAAGCACATTGGACATGCCAATAAATGAATGATAAATTATTAAAGCATGATTGGAAATATTGCCATTTTTCATAGCTGTCACTTTAAGTATAAAAGCATCAGCACATTAAACCAGTTACTGCTTTTTCATAATTGAGACTTTAGCTTCTAGCTGTGCCCTGCAGCTTTTCATTAATCACTGGGACTGAAGTTCAAGCTCAGTGACAGCTTAGAAGGCATTAAATGGGCAAAGTATTTTCCAGGTACAGTTAGGAAAGGGCTTTTAGTCCTATAATCCATAGCTAATTGTTTTTCAAAGTCTCTAAACACAATCTACTCCTGCATTTCTTAGTGACAGAATTAGCTGCAAACTGGTTTTCTTTTTATCTTCCCAGACTTTCACTAAAATCTATTAAGAGGTCTATTGTTAGCTCCATAAAACAGGTGCAGAATGACTGTGATATGTAAAACTGTAACTGATACTTAACTAAGGAAACATTTATTAGATTGCCTCTGAAACAATACTTCCTGAATACTTATTCTAATCATACCATTTAATTTGTCATAAAAGAAACAAGATGGCATGAAACTTTGCACATAGGCCGAGTTCACTTTTCTAATGAAAAAAAAAAAGACCCTATTAGATTGTTTTAACAAATGCAACTGAATCTTCACCCAACATGAAGTAAGAATGCTGCTTCCCACATTTACACTTGAAGTCCCAAGATTCCCAGCATAAGCCCCTCTGTTGACTTGTTTCACAATTTTTTCTTCCTTTACTGCAAAGTATTGTATATCAGGTTTTAATGGATGTGCCAAAACATTCCTTTTTTGTATAACAAATTATCAGGAGCATTGAGGTTCATTAATTATGTCATCTAATTGGATTGAGGCAGGTGCAAAATACCTCAGATGAAGTGGTCACTGGCAGGAAGGCCTAAGTGCAAGTTTTTCTATTAGAAACCAGCATGTCTCCAGACTCTTGGAATTACTTTGTACTTATTGATTAATGGCTATAATTTATTACAGTGCAGAAGATCTTGCATTGAGTTAAATGTGTGATTAATCAATTTTCCATCAAATTATGAACAGCAGACCAGTTGCCAGAAAGAAAATACCAAGTGCATTTTCCCATGGTGTAAATATATCAGGACTTCAGCTAATAACTGTCTATCACTTGCTTAATATTCCCTGTCACACTGATAAATGTCATCTGCACAAATGTGCCACAGGTAGTAATGATGGAAAGACCACCAAACATGTTTTATAGCTGCCCTTCTTATATAATGAAATACTCTTTGAATTCATCTCAAAACAATTTATTAATGCAAAATTTATTTCTGCCTTCAGCTTGAAATACATCATGGTTAAGTCAACAATATTATATTAAACTGATAACTGATATTGAGGAAAGAAAACCTTAGGCGAAAGAGAGTTAAATTTTGTGTTTTCTGTGCACAGGAGCTCATTTTTATTTTCTGTCAAAAATTCAGGCTTGTAACTAATTGTTGTCAATTCTAATCTGCTTTTAAAGCACAGCACATTCATGGGGTGGGAACACTAAAGAGAACTGATTGAAGAGAAGAACACATTTTGTTCCAAATGTTAATTTCTTTGGTTAAATAACAGGTATTATGAGGGCTCACTGAATTAATTGTCTCTTTTAAGCAAGGGTCCTTTATCTTACAACTAAACTAGGTGGATGCTACCTCTTTTAAAAAAAAGTACAAAAGACAAATGAAAATGGTGAAATAACATAATAGTACCTCAATCAATCAAGCTTTAGGAAACTGAACTTGTATTTAAACCTGCTATAGAACAAAAAAACTGATAGGATATGAAAAGATTTAACTGGAATAAATAAATGTAATAAATGTAAACCGCACAGACAAAAGTCACTGAGCCATCCCATTCCAGAATCAGAAGAACAATACATGTAGCAACTGTAAGGAAAGCAGAACCAACACTTGAGCATGGTAAGAAGGGTCCTGGGAAAGACTTCTGGTAAGATGGCAGAATAGACAGATGCTGTGCCGACTGCCTCCCAGGATCACACCAAAATTACAAATAATTTATAAGATATTCAACCTCAGAAGTTCCCTGGACCCTAGATGAGCAGAACCTCTAAACGAAGGACTTAAAGAGGAGGCCACATCAAGTCTGGTAGGAGGGGCGGAGACGAGAGAGGGCAAACCCCGTGAGGGTCACCTCAGCGGTGGGGAGGCTTCTCCAGTTGGGAGCGAGACCCTCCGACCCCACACCGCACTCACCACCCCAGAGTTTCGTTGCTGGGAAGAGGAGTTCTATGATAGCTGGAAGGAGAAAATAGTGAGGACTCTCTTTGCTCGGCTCGGTGAGGCTGGGGGCGGCTAGAGAAACAGTGGAGCCAGCAAACCGACTCACTCGCTGGTGAGCACTCACCCGGTTCCTGGTGGAGGGAGTAGCTTTGTGAGCGGGGCCCAGGAGTCTGCGGGAAGTACTGAACTGAGTGCCTTTGGTGCGGGAACTGGAGGTTTTCGGGACCATTGTTCCCCTGGTGTGGAGCCTGCACATGAGTAGTGCACAGGAGAGCGCCATTTTTTCAGGGCTGGGCCCTCCCACAGAGGCTCAGGTCTGGGACTCCATTGGTTTGCTGGAATTGGTGTAGGAATGCGTGTGTGCATGTGTGGGTGCATGCGCATGCAGCCTTGGATCCCCACCCTCCACACTGTTTGTGCTGCGTAGCCAGGGACACATCTGGCAGGCGCACTCAGACTCCAATAGATTGCTTATTGAGACCCCCGGAGCGTGCGACTCACCTTAGGACCCAGATTTCCACACTGCACATGCAGAGTTGTCTGGGTGGCAATTGGCTGTCAGGCTGCTCGGCCTGATCTTCAATCTCCTGATTGGGACAGGCTGAGACTGGGAGTTTTCATGGGAGTGTAGGGCCGTGAGCTGTGCGCCTGTGTGATTTGGCCGGGGCTTTCCTGGCGAGTTTGTGTGGGCTGGCTGTCGATGCAGGAGTGCATGCTGCTCTGACTTGGTGGGGGCCACTGACCACATCCTTTGGTGCTTTGGGGGCTTGCCCTGCCCACCTAGAGCTGTGTTGCCAGGGGCACCCTGAGCCCCTGGTCCCTGACCCCTACCTCCACATGCCACAGAGGGTTTTTTGCAGCAGCAGACAGCCACAGCAACCTGTGAGGATTTTGGTGGTGAGCATGGTTCCAAAGCACAGCAACTAATTGGGGGAAGCTCACTTCAAGTCTAGAGGGAGGTCAGCGCATGACACACTGAGCCCTTCCCCCCAACAGCTGGTGCTGAGTCACCCAGAATCTCTCTGCTGCTGAGCAAGTGGTCTGCAGATTTAAGCGGGCAGAGAGCGCCTCCCTTTTTTCTTTTTTTTTTTCCTTTTTTTCCCTCTTTTTCTCTTTTTTCTTTCTAGGTGATCTAATACATCAAAGTAATCAGAGTGACAGCCAGAATGAAGAAACATGTCCCAAGTAAAAGATCAGAAGAAACCTCAAGACATGCAACTAACTGAAACAGAGGTATCCAACCTTTCAGAGACAGAGTTTAGAACACTAATGATAAGAATGTTTCAGGAACTTAAGGAGGACACAAAGAAGGATACAGAAATCATAAAAAAACAACCAGCTAGAACTAAAGAATACAATAACTGAAATGAAGAACACACTCGAAAGAATCACCAGTAGATTAGATGAAGCAGAGGATTGGATCAGTGATTTAGAAGACAAAATAGCAGAAATCACCCAGTTGGAACAACAAAAAGAAAAAAGAATAAAAAACAATAAAAATAGTTTAAGAGACCT
>NW_017731777.1:965427-973938 GCF_001890085.2 Hipposideros armiger
AAAGTAAACAGAAGTGGTCTCAGAGATATAGAGGAACAACTGATGGCTGTTAGTTGGGGGGGGTGGGGATGAGGGAGAAGGGGAAAGGATTGGACAGAATAAATAAGTAACTACAATATTGCCACAGGGACATGAAAGACAGTTTGGGGAATATAATTAATAATGCTATAAATATTCTGTAGGGTGTCAGATGGTCACATATCTTGTTAGGCAGGCAGCTTCATGGATGGGATGGAGGCTTGATCACTGCACTGTACACCAGAAGCTGATGTTGTATAATACTGTATGTAAACTATAAGTGAATATCTATATATAGTCCATGGGACGTGGAGTACACTGTGGGAGTGGAGTGAAGGAAATTTTAATAGATATGTGTGATATGGTGCAGTGGGAGAGGAGTGGCGGATTAGGGGAGGGGAGTTGTCACTTTGAGGGGTAAAAAGTATAGCTATTGAACTGTGTTGTACACCTGAAACTAATTCTAAAAAATGTGTATTTCACAATAAAAAATAATAATTAAAGAAAAAGGGTCCTAAAAATGGTAGGGCAGGTTTGTAAATAATATCCTTATTCCTCTTCCTGGAGCAGGAGATAGAAACCCATGGTGTGAGCCCTACTGTATGGATCCCAGCCGGTAAGACACCAGCTCTTTCCTGGGGATTTTACAGACCCCAAACTTCATGAGGTGGGGCACTTAACATCAGAGCATTCACTCTTCCTATGCCAGGACAAACTCTTGGCCAAACCCCCAGGTAGAAGTGCACGCAACGAATACCTATAAATTTCATCTCACCATTTTAGGCCTTCTGTCTTTAATCTAGGAAGATAGAATGGATTCTACTCTGCCTTATCTCAGTTTAAAATTTTTTGTCTTAAACTCACTCCTAAATTCAGTGCATCTTCCCTTCTCTCCAAAATACTTGGTTCCAATATAGCAATAGTAGGACGCTGGTATAAAGCTTTGCAAACCACTCTCCCCATTGTCACAATTTCTTGAGCCGAGTAGAACATGATGTCTCCAAACCCTTTCTTCTCCAACAGTACCGTGTTACCCCAAAAATAAGACTGGGTCTTATAGTAATTTTTGCTCCAAACGATGCATTTTATTCATTTATTCATGTACACAAATCTACATTTATTCAAATACAGTCATGCCTGGCTGACGATCTTAACTGGGGCTTATTTTGGAGTAGGACTTATATTACGAGCACCCTGAAAATCATGCTAAGGCTTATGTTCTGGTTAGGTCTTACTTTCGGGGAAACACGGTAGTCACACCTTCTTATTAAATTTAGATTCCTTAGTTTCTAGACTACATATGCAAGTGGAATATGAACTAAAAGCTATATCTAAAAGCTCTAACATCACCCTCTTTATTATATTTATTGTATAATTTGATAAACATAATCATGGATGTAGTTTCCCAGCCCTTCTATTAATGCCACACAAGGGATTCATTTTAGCGGTTCTTTGTTCCCAATTTCTTCCTCCTGTGTTATATAAAATTTTTAAGTATGTCTGTGTCAGATGTTTTATGCCAGGTATTAAAATTCAATAATTCCTTAAGCTCAAGTCTCAATCATTTTAACACCTATTAAATCTCTCTAGCTAGAAGGGATCAAACTTCTCCTTAGAAGGAAGGGGATTAGGACTTTCCACGTGCCTAGCAAAAGTGTATATTACACAGATCTTTTCCTAGTCCTGTGGAATTTTCTATTTGACTCTTACTCTGATACCTATCTTAATTTTTTTTATTGGTAACACCATATTTTAAGGTAGATCTCACATTAGCCACACTGAAGGAGATGGCATAAAAACACTCTGTAGTGGAGAAATTGAAACTCCTGTGCCTTGCTGATTGGGGATGTAAAATGGTGCAGCAGCTGTGGAAAGTTGTATGCTGTTTCTTCAAATTATTAAACATAGAATTACTATATGATCCAGCTATTCCACTTCTGGTTATAAGCACAAAAAAATTAAAAACAGAGACATATTTGTACACACTTTTTTTATGGCACTATTATTCACAATAGCCAAAAAGTAGAAACAACCCATGTGTCCATTGATAGATAAATGCATAAACAAAATGTGGTATATACATACAGTTGAATATTGTCATTCATCCTTTAAAACAAAGGGAATTCTGACACATGCTACACACAGTCGTACCTTGCAGACACTATGTGAAGTGAAATAAGCTAGCCCTAAAAGAATAAAAATTGTATGATTCCACTCATATGAGGTTCTTAGAGAATCAAATTCATAGAGACAGAAAGTAGAATGGTGATTGCTTGGGATAAGGGGGAGAAGAAAATGGGAAGTTATTGTTTAATGGGTATAGAGTTTCAGTTTCCCAAGATGAAAAGAGTTCTGGAGGTGGCTGGTGATAATGGTTACACAACAATGTGAATGTACTTAATGCCACTGAACTGTTACTTCAAGTGGCTAAAATAGTAAACTTTATGTTATATAAATCTTAGCTCAATTTTTAAAAAGAAAAAAAAGAACACATGAATATAAAGACAGGGACAGTGGGGAAAAAAAGAACACTTCAGAGATGGTCTTGCTAATTTGGGCTTGAACCCTCTCCCAATATGGTATAGATCCTGGAAAAGTATGGCCAGTATCTTCTGTAACAATTCAAAGTATGACTTGTCTATGCGTGGAGAGAGTTGCTAAATTCAATTATGCTACATGTCACTGTTGAGTATACTTTTCTCTCTTAACAAAGCCAAACAGGTGGAGGTGTGATTGGCAAGCTCTACGCAGCAGTGGGTAAACGTGGAATTGAAGACTTTAACTCCTGTGTACCTGGTTTTAAGTGGCTGCAGATTCAAAATCCAGTTCACAGGTTTGAGTATATGTCAGCTGCTTGCCAGAGCAATGGAAAGGGTGGATGCCCCTTCTAGAGGGGCAATCATTACTTGTGTTGTGGACTGAATGTTTATGTCCCCCCAAAATTTATATTTTGGAACTCTACCCCCAATGCAATGGTATTAAAAGGTGGGACATTTGGGAGGTAATTAGAATTACATGAGGTCATAAAGGTGGAGCCTTCCTGAATGGGATTAGTGATGCCCTCATCATTGGCACCCCTTAAGGAAGTCATGTGAGAGCTCACTTTCCCTCTCTGACCTTTGGCCATGTGAGGATACAGTGAGAAGAAAGCCCCCTATGAACCAGGAAGTGGGCTAACACCAGACACAATCTGTTCGCCTTGATCTTGGACTTTCTGGCCTCTGGTCCTGAGAAATAATTTCTGTTGTTTATAAGCCACCCAGTCTCTGCTATTTTGTTATAGTATCTTGAGTGACTAAGACAACTTGCCTCCAAATGTTATTGGCAGTATTGCAACAAAGGTTTTTCACCAGATTTTCCAATTTTCCAATCAAAGCCAAAAACACAGACATTTATGAGAAATTTTCCAATATTTAAATATTGTAGGGAAAAAAGCTTTAAAATACTGTGCATGTTTTAGTCTGGTGACAAATTCGACCTTTGAATAATCAGTTTGTTCGTACCATTTCAATAGATTAGGCCAAATTCTCTATTATTCCTTTTTTTAGACATGCTGGTTAGAAGCTATCTCCCCCATTTCTGAACTCACAGATGCATTGTTTGTCTGACCTCAAATAACAGCCTGCATAATCCTGGAAGTATATTTCCAAAGCCCAAATTAGTTGCAGTGTTTTCTTTTTCAATTTGTAAATTTATTTATATACAAAGTTTATGTCTGTTTTTATCTTTGTATCTTTCCCTCTCTCTCTCTTCCATGTACTGTTAACATATATAGATTAATTCTTTCAATCCCAATTAATTGTTAATTAAGTGCCATAAGTCTATACACTAACTAATTTAATTCTCACACAAACCCTATGATGCAGGTACTTTTATTACCCAAATTGCAAATGAAGAAATTGAGAGGTAAGGTAAGTTACCTACTGTCACAGAGAGAATAGGTGGCAGCACCAGAATTGGGTCCTAGGCAGTGGCCTCTTCACCAAATTATGCTGATTCCATTAAAAATGTCTGGAAGGAAATTGCTGACAGGAACTACTGTTGGACCTAGAAATGGGGTAAGAGAATGAGGATAAAGACTTTAATGGCTTTCACTCTTTTCTGCAAAATGTTGGTTTTGATTTTGGTTTTTGTTTCCATTTTTGTTTTCTTTCATTCTTTTATAATAAAAGAGGTGCAATTGCATTTGTGAAATCATGGTTGAATTGAAACCACAGATTGGCCACCAGTACCAGAGTTCAGCAATAGTCAAGGGAAACTTTCTGTGAGAACAATTGGTTATATTACAAATTTATAATATTGTATATTTTATTATTTGTAAATTGTGTGCACATCCTTTATATCTGTAAAATCTACAATAAACATGTGTACATATATGTATTCATATATTTTTCCTGGAGAACTTGTTGTTAAACATTTACCATAAGCCATGGTACTGAAGAAACTGCAGACATATTTGAGATCTAGCTAAAGGGAAGCTGAAATGGAAATACATTTACTTTGGCTTAGTGAGTTATGTTTATGAAGTTTTTAGCCACGTCCATGTATAGCTAAGTTATTGTTAGCCATACACATTTAGGAAAGGCTTCTATAATTATATTCGCTGCCCACTGGCTGACTTACTCAATGCAATCACATAAAAATGCAGAACCAGAGATTATATTGTGATCTAAATATGCCCTGTGGTGCCCAGGACAGGAAATACGTGGGCTGTGGCCATGAAACAAGAGCCAGAAGTTAGTCTACAGAAAACGCCTCCAGTTATCAGCCATGAGTATTATTAGCAGAGAATTAGAATACCCTTGACACATAGTAAAATCCAGGTTCTTTCCTGTCAAGAACTTACACGATGTTTGAGGTTTTACAATGATAAACATACCATACCTTTAAAAATAATAGGTACTTAATTTAGTAAAGCAACTGTTTAAATGAGGGGGACGTGTAAAGGAAGACCCCTGTAACATAATTTTCCTTCTCTTTTTGATGGAAATGGTATATCTGATAAAGCTAGAATTTAACATTTTAACTGTAATTTGGAAAGGTTTTAAAACATTTCAATAAAACAACTGAAAAACTGTTATCTGATTGGGCATATATGAAGGTTACCTTCTTTAAATTTAATTTAAAAACTGAGAAAAGTCAAATAAATGAAATATGAAAGATAAGTAATAAAGTTGAACAATGAATTCAATAGAAATTGATTGCTAAACTCAATAAAACTTTATCAGATCAGAGCAAAAGCAGTAATTCATTAAGATGAGATACAATTGAGAAAGATAAATTTTAACTATAGTAAAAATAATTGCTACTGAAAAAAACGGCTAAACTGATAGATAGTGATTAAGAAAATTACAATGTGGATGATGGAGTGTTGGAAAAAACACTGGCCCAGGACTTAATAAACATGAGTTCCAGCCCTGCTCACCTTTAACCAATTGTGACACTGAGCTGTATGTGGTTTCTCACTGGTGAAAAAAAAAAGTCATGCTGTTGAATCAAGAGTCAATCATCTGACTGAATCGCAAGTTTTCTCAAGTCTGATATTTGTCATAAAGAATTAGTATCTTAGACCCAGAGGGTACACAATTTCTACTATTTTGTGTTAAATAGTTCTTCAAATTCAGTGTGGGCTTATTGTACTAACTAGTCTGAATTCATTTTTTTTAAAGATGTTATTGGGGAATTGGAGGTGGGGAAACAGCGTTGGGGAATTGGGGAAGGGGAGCAGACAAGTTGCTGTCCTTTTCTTCTTCAATCTAGTTGTGGAGGACGTGGCTTCACTGGCCCATGTTGGTATTATCATTGCGCTCTTCCCAGGTGAGGCAGCCACTCGCTGGCCATTGGACAGCCACTCACAGCAGCTCACGAAAGCTCACACCAGCTGCCTCGGCCAGCCCCTCTGCAGCCTATGCCATCGCTGGAGACTCACAGCAGCCCAGCTCCAGGTTGAGTTCCATCTCAGCTGTAGAGGGTGCAGTGTCACTGGCCCTCTTATGTGGGATCCAATCCTGGGCCCTGCTGCTCAGAGCTGGCATACCAAGCCAACTCTTAACCAACATGCTACTCAGCCGGCCCTCTGAATTAATTTTATACAGAGCACAGCTTTTGCTCTTCATGACTATGTCCTCCCCAGTTCCATGCCTATGCCACCTCACCACCCAAAACACTTCCCAATGCCTCATGATAGCATTGCCAAGGGCATCCATCTGGCTCTGCCTACCAAACCTTGCCTAAGTAATGTGAACTGTTCAAGTTGGACACATGGGTTGGAAATTCCGTGTTCATTTCCCAGACTGTGGTGAGTGTGGCCAAGCATTAGAGAAATATTATTTCTTATTTATGCGTTTTGGAACACCAAGTAAGAAGGACTGCTTGGATGTGTTCCACACCAGAGAGTACTGAGACCAAAGGCTTTTACCCGTTTTATCCATGACTTGGAGAATAAAACAGGGATACTATTTATTCATTTTAAGCATAAAATCCTGGAAGGAGCTGTTGCTTATCCTTTGGAAACTTTGATCAAAATTCAAGGAAATCTAAGTAATTTGGAAAAGCAATTAGGAAAAGTTTGAGTAGTCTCAAGAGACATATATTGAATGGTACAATTTTAAAGTAAATTACATTATTTAAATGTCAAATAAAAATGCATTGTGTATGGTTGTGAATAAGTGTTAAGGGTCTAGTGCTCACAGTGGGGCTACAAATTGAACTAGAGACAGCTATATTTCAACCTAGCTTTTTTTTCTCCTCAAAACATCATGGTAAATCTTGTTAAACTTGGACATATACAAAGGAATAGTTTCAAATTCAAACACAATTTTATACTTGAAATTTAAAAAAATAGATTTAAAACAGTAAAAAACCCATAGTATTACCTGTAGGGATTTTTATTTCAAACCTCTCCACATGTTGGATACTGCTGTAGAGATATATTTGGTTACTGAGTGCATAATTAAGAGAAAAAGATAACTTGGAGACAATTCTCAAGAAAGCAGTGACACTGGTCAAAGAATTAGAATGATATGGCTATAAAAACAATCCTTGACAGGAATTAAAATCGTTCAAAATGGAAAATAGGATGCCTGAGGAATGACATCGTAAGCATTTTGACATTTGTAAAATATACCTAAGATTTTTCTGTTGTTGAAACTATGAATAGAAGAAAAATAGTTTTAAAAATGGAGTTTGGAGCTAAGGAATTTATCTGTAACCGTCTACTTATAATCTTTGCTGTGTGGGGACCATTGTACAAAGGAGAGAGCCTAGCTGCCCAGGTCTCAAAGCAGCACCCCTCACCTCTCCTTCCAGCACCACAGCCGCCTGCAGGCCCTTCTGTCTCCCAATGTCTCTTCTTAAATGCAAATAGTTTGGGAAGGGGGTTCCCTTTCTTGACTCATTTTATTTTTCAGGTAACACCTTACAAACTAGAAACCTAACTAAAAGAAAAACAGAAACCAGCTAAGGGTTTGTGTGGGTGTGCAGCTCTCCTGGACATAAGAAGGATACGCAGAGGAAGGAAATGAGTGTTTGTCAGAAAGAAGGAACGTACCCAAAATGGTGCCCTCATTCAGTCCATTTCTGATGTTCATGCCAAAGGTCACCAATCCCTGACCTAGTATAACTCTTGGGTTTGGTATGAAATGATGAAAGAACATTTAAAGAATTTTCTTCAAACTTGTCACAGGCACAAATTCCAAACCCCATGAGGCACTTTCATCCATATGCTCCAGTGTTGGTAGGAAGGGTAGAAAGTGAATGGCTCGAAAATAGTCAGCTCTCTTTAACTAAAAGGTTTTGGCAAAGGTTCTCAGCAACACTGGCCTACATTTTCCAGAACTATTGTTCTTGTGCTTTTGCCTAAGTGTTTGTGTAGTTCCAAAGTCAGGAGCTAGTCATAAATAGAAATAAGAAAAGCTATGACTAAATGAAGAAGGAAATAAAATCTGTATCACTAAAATTCTACTGTGCAAACTTCATTAATCATTATTTCAGGAATATAAGACTCCTCTGTGAGTGTACATAAAGAACTTAGTTTTATATCCCTGATATACACTATTAAAAACTACCTCCCATTTAAGAAGAAGAAGTGGCCACACCCATGTAAACTGCACTATCATTAGTTACGGGGAGTGTAGGGCATTTTGCTTGAGGTGTATGCTGCTTTTCTTATTTGACATCCATTAAAATTGTTTCCATTCTTCAATGCGGTTACGCATTGTAAACTCTTTAGCATTAAGCAACCGAACTATGTCCAATTGAAAAGATGGAAAATGGGCAGACATAGCTCATAGTCATATGACACATATATTTATCAAAGGGCTTTGAAAGAATCATAAAAAAATTAAGAGTACAAGTTACTACTGCCCTGAGAGGGCTGAATATTACATGTTGTCCATTTGAGTGAAGCACACACTTGAACAGTATAAGTGTTAGATCAACATCACTTTGAAGAGCTTATTTATGTATTTACACACACACACACACACACACACA
>NW_017731777.1:973946-975542 GCF_001890085.2 Hipposideros armiger
ATATATATATATATATATATATATATATATATATATATATATATTACACATATACTTACTCTGAACGAGGAGACAAGGATACAATAATTTAGCAAAACATAGTTTTTAAATACTTTGATCAAAACACAGGTTAGTAATGGTGTCTTTATTGCAGAACACACTTGATTTTCTGTGCTTACCATCCCAACTAACTTTAACAAAATGGCAGCCTTTTCTCACTCCTTCAACAAAGTATCCATGGAAACTCCATTCCTAATATTTGTCATGACCTCGAAGCCAAACCTGCCAAGAACATTTTAATTTTGCATTTGTCTTTAGTTTTAAGCCTCTAAAATGTTTTAAAGAAAGAAAGTAGGGAGAAGGGAAGAAAGCTTTTGAGAGAAGAAAATATGATATAAGATCAATGGAAAAATATAGTAAGTGCTTTCTCTCTATAAATAAAGTATATTTATTTTCCCCTCCCTTCCTCCCTCCCTCCCTCCCTCCTTTCCTTCCTTGTTTTCTCACCTCACTCCAGCCTTCCCTGGAAATTTGGGTCTGCCTTGTTCATTGCTGTATTCCCAATGCTGAGAAGTGTCCAGCAGATAGTAGGTGTTTAGAGAACATGTGTTGAATGGATAAATGGCATTTTTCTCTGTAAATAACATCCAATAAGTATCTTTCTAAGTCTGACTCCTTGATAGTAGAAAATCCATTGGCAGTATTGGCTGAAAAACAGCCTTTTTTTCCCAACCACATAAATCCCAGAGGATACACATGAAGAAGTGAAAGACAAAAGTAATATCTTCTCCACCTCCACATTTTCCCACTGTCCCAATAAATGCAAACCAACCCAAGGATCAATGGAGTGACAATGTTGTAATCTTCATTGAATTACTATCTACAAACTTTATTAAGCATCTATTATGTTTGGAACTGTACTGTGAGCCACATACAAAGATGAACAAGCATGACCTTATGTTCAAATTACTTAGTGTCTGGTAAAGGAAAATAATAAATAAACAAATAATTGCAATATAGTGTACAAAGTACAGTAATAGAAGTAATTAACCCCATTTGGAGGAACCAGCAGGCAGGGCAGATTTCTTAGAGGACATTGTGACAGACTTTACAGAAGATATTTTAACTCTAAATGTTAACGAGCAGCTTGCTAAGCAGACAAGACAGAAAGGTCATTTGAAACATAGAAAAGAGCTGGAGCAGTAGTGTGAAGACAAGAAGCTTACTAATACATTTGGGGAACCATAAGTCACTGCTGTGAGATGAATTGCAATGTAAGTTGAGTTTAGAGAGATAAACAGATATGAATTTAAAAAATAATGAAAAATATTCAGGAAGGTTTAAATAAGGAAGGGCATAATAGGATCAGATTTGCATTTAAGAAACATAATCCTAACTCCAGTGAAGAAATGGTTTGAAAAGAGTGTGACTTAAAGAATGGATATAGATGGGCCGGCCGAGTGGCGTGATGGTTGAGGGCTCGCTTGGGATGCCAGAGGGCCCCGGTTCGTATCCCACATATGAGGGCCAGTGACACTGCCCTCCACAGCTAAGATGCTGAACAACAGCTCAACCTGAAGCTAGGCTGCCATGAGT
>NW_017731777.1:975838-1050136 GCF_001890085.2 Hipposideros armiger
AAAAAAAAAAAAAGAATGGATATAGAAAAGGGAACAAGTTCAGGGGGTTGGGAGCTGGGTAAGCATAGCTCAAGTGTCTGTGAATACCTAGCTGTATATTACTGTTCAGGAAAATCTTCTGAGTTAAAAATGCAGATTGAGGAATGTTTGGTATATAAGAGGTCATTAAATCCATGTTATAAAGTTATGATGAGAAAATTCTAGAGAACCGAGAGGAACGGAAAGAATAAAAAGAGAGGAAAAGAGCCCAGAAAAGATTATAGAAAAGTAATAGGCATAGAGGTATAAGAAGAACCAGGAGATAAACTACTTAGATAGTAAATATATCCAACTCCCTAGTTTCTTCAGTTTGAAATCTTCAGAAAGTAAGCAAATGTTTTATATAGTTAAATATTTCAGTAGTTCAGAAAAACAGTGTGAAAAGGAAATAAATTTGTTTAGCTATCCCTACCATCGAGTCTGGCTGCCCACTGGCTCCTGATTTCATCTATAAGCAAAGCATTTTTTAAAATATCACTTATATTTATATAGTGTTTCATTAGGACATAAAGTTTTTTTTCTGTGCAACCAGCTTATTAATTCTTACACTAAACCTATAGATAGGGATTCTTTTCAAGTGGAGAAAACCAAGGTTTGAAGCCCAAATAACCAATCCAGGAGAAGTTCCCAGATCTTCTGACTGAGTGCCATGTTGCCTCTACTAATATTATCCTCAGCGTCCTAGAGGTAAAGTCTTTCATTCACACCAAACCACTTGGCCTTCTCTGAAAAACTAAGCTCATTTACAGATTGGCAACTCTATGAGCTGCCTAATTGCATCTCTAGGGTTTAGTCCTATGGCACAGACAATGGTTTTTCAGCTGAAAAGACACTTTGATGATAACACTAGGAGGCTTAAAGGGATGTGTTGAAGAATCACATGATACTACAATGACCCTTTAAAATTTCCAAGAACTCAACTGAAATGTCAGCTTAAACCAGAAGTCTTAGAAAACTAGAGAAAAAGTAGGCCTACTTGATTGGATGTGGTCATGAAAGCTCATTGCAATTTGTGGCCAATCAGCTTTGCAAGGTATGAAAAAATAAGGAGAACGTTTTTATCTTCCACTGAAGAAAAGAAAAACAAAAAAACAAGCAAACATGTTTCTGGTGCTGTTTTTTCATGTCCCAGGTTCAAAACACTGTACCTTTAAGACTGGCCTAAGCCATGATCTCCGTGGCCAAACCTGAGGTCTTCAAAACAAAACTCCATGACAGAACCCACAGATTCTGAACTCACTCATCCCTTCAGACTTTCTGCTTGACGGACCCTAGAATACCTTTCTGTGTGACTTGGCCTCTGACTATGAACAACCTCTGGTTTTAGCTTTGCTACTGTCATCCTGGTGCTGCCAGCTCCTAACTAAGCAACCTAAGACTGGCTGTGCCAGCTGAAGATCCCAGACTCAGCCCAGCATTATAGAGAGGAGGATGAGCACAGGCAGCCAAACCAGGCCACTGCTGCCAGAGCACTGCCCTACCCTTCACTGATGTCATTCTAATTTGGGTAGGATTTTTTTAACACTTTTGTGCTACCATATAGTTGTTTTGAAAACAACTTACATGTCCATTTTTTATGTAATCCAGAAATTATAGATCAAGTTAACAAAACAAATACAACAATCCTATTGATATCATGATAAATGAGCTTATGTGTACCGCTACCCACAGATGTGAACGAGACCAGCTCGCTCACCGAGAACTCCTGACTCGTCAGCCAGGAGCTCACCAAAAGGGTACCTGAGAGGATTGGGTGGGAGACAAGAAACAAAGAGAACAGGGACAAAAGCTGGGAGCAGGAGGCCCTCAGCCTGCTTGTAACAGACTAAGACATCGTTCATTGAAAAGGCTCTGGTTATATAGGCAATAAGTTCCTCTTTGTGTAGGGCATTCTAGCAGGGGGCTTTGGCAGGGGGCTTTGAGTGTAGGCATACAGAAACCAGGAACTAGGGCTGGGGATAGAAACTGTAACAAGTCCATGGTGGAAAGTCCTGGAGCATTGTTTCTCTTTTGGGGGTGTCTGAGCCTTGCATATGCAGTTACTAAGCAGACTCTCTTATCCAGCCGCTCCTTCAGGCATAGCGTCCTGCACAGAGACATGTAGCAGTTTGCCACAGCCTCAGTATCCCCAACTGTCCTCAACTGGCTCCCAACACAGATGAAATGTGTGAGATTTTAAAAAATACATATCTTTTCATCAATTATTAGGACTTTCTCCTAAAATTAACTTTTAAGTCATCAGTTTCAGAATGCTTGTAAAACTTTTTTTTCTATAAAATAACAGAGCAGTTTCATTTAATAAATTCAATTCAGTACATGTGTATCTATTACCAATATCTCCAAAGACACCTTTTTTACAAAATGCTGTTGGATTGGAAGAAAACCCATTATTTCAAGAGCAATAGTCTCTTCAACCCTGTTGAGTATAAATTATTATTCACAGTACTGTCTAAACAGAAAGAAATTCCATGACTCAGTGATATGGCTCCTTGAAAAGTTTCAGTTAAAAAGTATTACGTACTATTACTCATGAAATGTTTGAGCCAAATCTTCAAATACACAGTCATTTAATGGATTGTATTGGAAGAATCTTTTACTATTATTTTAAGACTTTTCTATAATTATACATGGAAAACTTGTATTCAGCTGGAAAAATTTTATCTTTTCCCTAATCCACCACCTTAATAGAAATATTTCCTCTAGCAATTATGTCTTCCCATTGTTTCCATCTATATTAAAATTTCCCAAAGATCAAAATTATAGTAGAGGATGAAATAAAAGGCACCATCTATATCTATTAATCTAAGAATGACCTTATACTTTTTGACTAATTTTCCTAGACTCTGCATTAATTATTATACGCATTCATGATTGTAGCTCTAGACAGTAGAGTCAGTCCACAGCAGGATAAGACAATTAGCAAATCAATGAACTTTCCTCTTGTTTATGCTTCAATTTTATATATGCTGCAGCAGTGAGCACTTCTACTTCAATTTCAAAGCTTAAATGTTATTTTGATTAAGATGCTTTATGTGTTGGTCAGAGATGTTTCTATATGACAAGGCTGATTGGGTTTCTCCTTGGTATGAAATATAATTGTATGAAAATCAAACATACATAAGGAAACCAAGTGTGGTTTCATTTATCATATGGCCATGAACATTAAGAAGCCTGTGGAATAAATAAATAATTCAATCCATTCCATTTAAAATACGTTTATGGACTGTCTACATTGTGCAAGGCATTATGCTACCTTTGTAAGCCTTAAATCTAGTAAGTAAACCAGACACACACACACACACACACACACACACACACACACACACACACACACACAGCTAATGCATAGAGTCAGGCTAGAGGAGGGTGTGCTTAATGGCAAAAACACTGTCCACTTTCCCCCAAGTATAGGCAGGGCACCAGCACAGCAGTCCTGTTTATTGAAATGTTGAAGGAGGTCCATGCTGGAGTGCTCCCCTTCCCCTCCGCTGCTGAAGCCCCTCCACCAATCTCCCCCAAACAAGAGGGCTGCAGCTGGAGGCCTTGTGAGTTGCACTGTGGGAACCTCCCATTCTTTCTAGTGGTTGGTGCCTGTGGCTGGAAGCCAGTCTGCACACTAGTCTGATCTCTTGAGTGTTTCTCCTGAGAATAAGGTGGAGGTGCTGCGACACAAGAGAGGTGAATTGGAAGCCGATCAAAAATTAATTGGTTTGAAATGTAATCTGAAAACTATTCCTAAACCTGGGCTCAAAATCTCAAATGTCTACAGGAGCTAAGCAAATAAGGAAGTTGGCAGAGGGGACTGTGGCACACTGGAAACTCTCTGCTCCACAGAAGCTGGAAGCTGCTATTCCCATGCCAGTGTTACAAAGTCTTCTCAAGTGATACTGAAAATCTGGATATGTATGTGAAATCTACCGATTTCTAAATGTTGGCAATTCATCCAAGTAACAATCGAAACACTGGGAGAGCTAAATTATAGACCATGTCTGTTAGTGGGGTTAGATTGAAGCCTCTGGCTTAAAACCTTCGTTCTTTTTCTGGTGAGGTATGAACCTGTGTTTTCTCTTTTGACCTAAATAGTGCAAGTAGAAAAGTCAGTGTTTTATGGCCCTTGTCATTTGATCAGTTCACAGTTATATAAAATGCTGTAGAATTTTATGCCCTGAATATGATCACATGGGTTGAAATCATCTCACAATTAAAATAGTAGGGATTCTTGTGGCCAAGCAGAAAGGCAGATATTAAGGTTGCAGGTTATAATTGATACTCTCCCCACCTCCCCACATTTTTAAATGTTCAACAAGTGTATATTATTCTACAGGAACATAAATTGGTGCTTATTTTGCTTCTGGCTTAATGAAACTCCTATGTGAACCCTAGTCTAGGATTTGTACCTAAAGAAAATCAGGCCAACTCTTTAAAAAAATATATACTAAAAACATGGTTAAATATCATGAAAATAAAACATAGATGCTCACTTTCTTGTTTAAACAAAATGAGGACCAAAACAGAGCATCACTGCCCAAAGGTTGAAGAAGTATTAAAATTTGATGCAGGGAGTATGTAGCTCCTCCCTAGAGCTTTTCCTCCTGCCTGGTGAGAAAACAGTGACTCCTACACACTGCTTAGGAGAGTCACAGTCAATCTAGTACTTTAAAAAAATCTCCATCTCTGAACATGAATATTATTGGGGGAGAAATTATGTGGAGTTGTCATGTTTTGGAACTTCCCACTGACAAGTAGTATGAATATGGGGTAGCAAGTGAAGCCAGAGTTCAGTCATCAGAAAGAACTCTGTCCATCGACTATTTGAGTGACTTAAAGCAAGTTGTTTACCCTCTCAAAGGGTCAATTTGCTCTTCTGTGAAATGGGGATAAAGATGTCTACCAGAAATGTTATAAGAATCAGATGCGATTACAAAGAATTTATAAAGAATTAAATATATTTAGCATGATGTCAAGGTCATATTCATTTTCCTGAGACCTCACCCACCCACCATATGCATGCAACAGAAGCCACAGCTATTTGTAGCCAAGAAGCAAGCGAGATATCAGAAAAAAAGATTGCCAGTGAGCAGGTAGAGAAGGTGCTAGCCCAGATGACCTCTGATGCCCACACAAGTGGTCCATTATCAGGAATTCTACTCTTTGGGAATAAAAGACCTTTGAGAAGTTAGAGGGACTTACCACCCCGCTTTCCCTCTTCCATGTTTCACCTTCTCCTTTCCCCACCTCTAGATCATTAAAGTATCTGGAAGGAAAAGTGCCTTAAATAATTTAACAGGGATTAATTCTGTGACCATGGCAGAGTGACAAAGCAGGGGCAGGATATAACATATCCTCTAAATAAGCTCTTGAATGAAAAAGGTTGTGAGTGAGGTAGTAGCTGGAGGTGAACTGGCTCACCAGGATGGGCAGAGGGAAGACTCAGGTAAGTCAGCACAGCCAACGCCTTGAGACCAGTCCTATCTGATCAAGTATGGTGTAAAAATAACAGAAGCTGTCTTTATTGCTTGCCGAGTCTGTTCCTATTACTGTGTAAAGTGTATTTATAACAATGGTTTCTTTAATCTCTATACCAAACTTATCGAAGGTACAATTACCCCATTTAACGGATGCAGAAATGGGAGATTAAATAATGCATGCTGCATTCAAGAGCATATCAGAACTGAGATTTAAGTCAAGTTCTAGTCTAATTTCAAAGCCTGTGTTCTTAATCAACTCTGTTTCCTGTCTCCCTCACAAAGGAAGAGAAAAGTTTGATGATTTAAGATATGTAAGCAGCCCCTTCCATCAAAGGTATGGAAACTAGTGAAGAGTAGTGTTTGATAGAGAGGGGAAAAGACTCATGCATTTGGTTAGGGAGAAACAGCTTTTAGAGAAGGAAAAAAGGGAAACAGTCAGCATTGATAGAGAGGAAAAGTGATCGATATGAGAAAGAATTAGTAAGAAGGAGATGGGAGAGTTCTTTCCTCTAAGGGAAGTAGAGGTGCTAACAGAGCAAACTGGAGAGGTGGGCAAGTGATAATGGAGGGACATGATAAGAGGGAGTGTGGTGGCAACAGTAAAGGGATCCAGTTAACCTGGCCCCAACCAAGAGATCTGCTAACAAGCTCTGTTGAGACTGCTACCAAACAGCTGTTCAGAGAGCTTCAACAGCCTCAGAAACGCTCTGCAGCCCCAAGGGGCTGCCAGTTCCGATTCTTGAAACACAAGGTTAGAGAATCCATCCAGTTATCTCTTTTCTCATTTTATTACCTAAATCAGCCTGCTGAGGAAAGATTGGCCCAAGAGGGAATACACTTGTGCTCCGAGAAATGAAATTAGGATATATCTCTTTCCGACTATATCGAATATGAAAAGGAAAAAAAAGTGTATTTTTGTGGTCATTTTTTATATATATTTAGAGATGCATTTTAAAATACAGTATGTTATTAGTGCTAAATTATTGACCTGCTATTTCATATTGATACTTTTATAATCTTTAGTTGAAATCTCTAGACTATGATTATTTTTTTCAGGTGCCACTGTAGGTAGGAAGCAATATTTGGGCTTCGGGTTTGGCACAGAGAGAGAATGACATAAACAAGATGAACTCGTACTTCATCAAGTTTTGGCTTCAATTTTACTGAAAATCATCACTAATGCATTCTGCCAATAAATACCAGATGTTCTGTTAAAAACAACAACAACAAATGTATCTGAGTTTCTTCCTAGAGTGTGAGTAGATATCCAAAGCCAGACTTTCATTAGAAAATTCAGAGATCATGCAGAATTTTGAATTCAGAAATTCCCCCTCATACACATTGCATTATTCTAAGTGAGTCAACAGAAATAATTCTGAGTCTCTAACCCATAACTCTGATGCTGTAGCTGTTCATGTAGGGTAACATTTTGTTCACTAAAACAGAAGATTAGATTTAGATTTGAAGTATGGTTTCAAAAACATATACCTCACATGGAAATGGAACTATGTAGGTTACATTCAATCAATACTGAAAAATATTTTACAAAATGAGTTCTAGATATCACTTCTCTCACCTGTTCTTTCCTTAAATGTTGCTCTGTGTGTGTGTGTGTGTGTGTGTGTGTGTGTGTGTGTGTGTGTGAATTTACATTATGTGACCACTTGAGGGGCAACATTAGGTAAATATTTTCAGAAGCACTATGAAGGTTCCCATTCCTAACACATTTCCCACATTTCCTGAATACTGTATCAGTGGTTATAATAACAATAGATAGTGATCGCCTGTAGACATCTGACAGAAGTGCCCAGGAGCATGGGCTTTGGCATCAGAAATCAAAGCTCCACTGCTTACTAGCTGTATGAATATGGACAATCCCTCAAACCTTGATTTCAGTATCTGTAAGATACAAAGACAATTATATCTTGTGAGTTATCATGAAATTGAAATGAAATGATACATACAGCAGGCACATTATATGCTTTTATTGGGCACCTTTTAACACATTATAGCTTTTCAAAATTATTACCATTATCAGAAATAATAGGAAAAATGAGGGAGGAGAACCAAGATGGCGGAGTAGATAAACACCATGACTGCTTCCTCCCATGAACACATTAAAATTACAATGAAATTATAGAAAAATCAACCTGGGGAACCATCGGAAGCCTGGCTGAATGGGAGTTTCATAACTACGGATATAAAGAAGAAGCTATGAGGAGACTGGTAGGAGGGTTGGAGATGCGAAACAGGCTAGTCCCAAACCTCCAAGTGGTGGATGAAAATTGGGAAGGATACCTCAGCTGTGGAGAATCCCCTCAGAAGACCGGAGGACCCCAGCCCCACACTAGACTCCTCAGCCCAGAGTACTGGTGCCAGGAAGAGGAACCCCCATTACGTCTGCATGTGAGAAAGTGGGGATTCCAAACATCGGGTAGGAGAGAAGGCTGCGGGAAACCCAGATATCCTTTTAAAGGGCCCACGCATAGACTCACTCTCTCACAGGCACTCACCTTGGGCTCCAGTGGAGGGACAGTGACTTTGGGGGCATCAGAAACATATGGGGATCATACTGAGGTATGTGGCTTTGAGGTCAGGGCTGGAAGAAAGCCCCATTTTCCTTGTGAGAAGTCCTCCTCCAGTACAGCCAGCAGGCAGCCTGACCCCTATGATTACAGCCAAATCTGAATCTGACTGATCTGCTGAGCTCTGGAGCTCCACTCTGCCAACTCACTGAGGCCCTGTCCCACCCAGCTCCCTAATTGCCTGAGGCACTTTCTCTGTGACCAACCAGCCCACCCGCATTGCACTCTTTCTTAAAAAACTACTAGAATTCACAGGCCCCAGGCGGGCAATGCCTAGCCTCAGTGTGCTCTCAGAGTTTTGCTGAGTAACTCCAGGCCAATCACTGGCATCAAACCTGGACTTACAATAACCTGGTGACTAAAACACTTCCCACTGTAGTGACTCCCTGAGACCCTGCCTCACCCAAGTTGCATACACACAAGGTTTTATCACAGGTTGAACTTTAGGGGAGCTTGCAGGTGGCAGAGAAATTGGGGTGTCCTGGCTTTTTCCAGAGCTACCCCAGGCTCAGTACTCATGGCAGTTGTCTTCATTTCACAGTGTGGCCACTCCCACATGCCTCTAGTTTAGCACAGACAGTGAAAAACTGGGGATCACTTTGTAGTTCCTATCAGGTAGTCTCTGGTCAGTCACAGGCAGTGGGTAACCTGAGAAAGGTCTGAAGTTGCTCCCAAGAGGACCCAGAACCAATGTACTTGGAGGTTGGTTTCAGGTATGTTGAGCACTGCCCAATTGGCAAAGCAACACCCAATTAGCCCCACAAGTGGCACACTGAAAGGGCAGTCTCAACAGGCACCAAAACCCACTGGGGTGAATCTTTCTCAGTAAGGTAAGCCTCCCACACAGTAGTCTGTAAGCTGTGGATGTTGCCAAACACCACAGCCAGTCAGCCTGAGGGTCAATCCCATACATTGACATGCCAATGGCAATCAAGGCAAAACTATAAAATGAGAGTACACATGACCCACACAAGGGACACTCTGGGAGCACCTGGAACAGGAGACCAGGGAAGGTGCCAGGGTCCCACAGCTCACCTACTACGTAAGGCCACCTGGTCAAAACTGGGAGACATAGCCAATCTACCTAATGCATAGGAACAAATAGAGAGGCAGCCAAAATGAGGAAACAAGGAAACACATCCCAAATGAAAGAACAGGAGAAAACTCCAGAAACAGAACTAAAGAAAATGGAGGCACTCAATCTACCAGAAACAGAATTCAAAATAATGGTTACAAGGATATTAAAGGAACTCATTGAGAACTTCAACAAAGAGATAGCAAGAATAAAAAAAAGGTACAGAATTAAGAAAAAACAAAACCAAAAAAAACACACACAAAAAAACCCCACCAGTCAGAAGTGAAGAATACAATAACTGAAATGAAGACTGCACTAGAAGGCATCACCAGCAGACTAGATGAAGCAAAGGATTGAATCAGCAACTCTTAAAACATAGTAGCAGAACACACCCAATCAGAACAGCAAAAAAAAAAAAAGAATTTTTAAAAACAAGACTAGGGCTGGCCAGGTGGTGCGATGGTTGAGAACTGGCTTGGGACGCCGGAGGGCCCCGGTTCGGATCCCACATGTGAAGGCCAGTGACACTGCCCTCTACAAAACAAACAAACAAACAAACAAACAAACAAACAAAACAAGACTAGTGTAAGAGACCTCTGGGGCAATATCAAGCATAACAAAATTTGCATCATAAGTGTACCAGAAGAAGAGAGAAAGCAAGGGATTGAGAACCTGTTTGAAGAAATATTGACTGAAAACGCTCCTAACCTGGTGAAGGAAATAGACATACAAGCCCAGGAAATGCAGAGAGTCCAAAACAAGATGAACCCAAACAGACCCACCCCAAGACACTATAATTAAAATGGCAAAGGTTAAAGACAAAGAGAGAATCCTAAAAGCAGCAAAATGAAGGCATCTAGTAACTTTTAAGGAAGCTCCCTTAAGATTGTCAGCTGATATCTCAACAGAAACTTTGTATGCCAGAAGGGATTGGTGCAAAATTTTCAAAGTGTTGAAAAGCAATGATCCAAAACCAAGAGTACTCTACTCAGCAAGACTATCATTTAAAATTGGAGGAAAGATAAAGTGCTTCCCAGACAAGAAAAAAGTGAAGGAGTTCATCACCACCAAATCAGTATTACAAGAAATATTAGAGGGACTTATTTAAGATATGGGGGGGTGGAGAGAAGATAAAAAATATGAATAATAAAATGACAATAGCTACATATCTATCAGCAATTACTTTCAATGTAAATGGATTAAAGCTCCAATCAAAAGACACAGGAAGGCTGATGGATTAAAAAACCCTTACACATGCTGCCTACAAGAGAATCACTTCAGACAGGAAGATGCACACAAAGATGGAAAGTAAAGAGATGGAAAAACATATTTCAAGAAAATGGAAATTAAAAAAAAAAAGCTGGGGTAGCAATACATATACCAGAGAAAAACAGACTTTAAAACAAAGCCTATTACAAAAGACAAAGAAGGACCCAGTAATTCCATTTCTGCTACCACATAAAATGCTGCTGCTAGGGAATATGTGCATCCATATGTTAATTGCAGCATTGTTTACAATAGCAAGGTGTAAAGACAGTCCTGGGTCTCTGTGAATGGAAGAATGGATGAAGAAGAGGTGGTACATATCTACAATGGAATACTGCTCGGCCATGGAAGGAAATGGGTTTTTTGCCATCTGCAGTGGAATGGGTGGACCTGGAGGGTGTTGAGTGGAGTACGTCAGACAAAGACAGACGTAATGTGATTTCACTTATATTGGAGTCTAGAAAACAAAATAAACAAACAAACAAAACAAATAAACTCATAGATACAGAGAACATTTTGATGGTTGCCAGATTGTGGGGGGTGGGGGGAGGGTGTGGGTGTAAAAAGGAGAAGGGATTAAGAAGTACAAACTGGTTGTTACAAAGTAGTCGTGGGGATATAGAGTATAACATAAAAAATATCGTCAATAATATTGTAATAACTATGTATGGTGTCAAATGGGTACTAGATCTATTGGGGTGATAGATGGGAGTGGGTTGGGGGACATGGTGAAAATGGTGAAGGGAATAAGTACAAATTGGTAGTTACAAAATGGTCATGGAAGTGTTAAGAAAAGCATAGGAATACAGTCAATAATATGGCAATAACTGTGTATAGTGCCAGGTGAGTACTAAATTAGTCAGGGGATCACTTCTTAAATTATATAAATGTATAAAAACTATGCTGTACCCCTGAAATTAATATTACATAATATTGAATGTCAAGTGTAATTGAAAAATTAAAAGGGGGAGAGTGTGAAGGGCAATACATGGTTCAAATTTCCATGTATAAAACAAGCCGTGGGAATGTAATGTACAGCATAGGGAATATAGTCAATAATATTGTGATAGTGTGGTACGGTGTCAGATGGTTGCTGGACTTATCATGGTGATCACTTCCTTAGGTATATAAATGTTGAACAACTATGGTGTACACCTGAAACTCATAAAATATTATATTAGCTATATTTTTAATAATAATCTTTTTAAAAAAGAAATAGTAGGGGAAAATGAGAATCTTGCTGGAAGAGTTAGCATACCAACTCAAATTTAAATCAATGTTTAATGACTATCAAATATTTAGGAACTGCAGGAAAGCAAGAGGGGGTGAGGCTATTGGCCTGAAACTGCTGTGAAAAGAAAGTGCTGGAGGAATTGAAGTCTCACCCCACATGAGTGTTATTACCTATCATTTATTAGATTTTTTTTAATGATCAAAGAAAGTTTTTTCCTCCCAGGCCCTATGTCTACAACTCAAAGATACATCAGTGAAGCCAGTTAAATTATCTGCTTTCATTAGGAAGCTGATAGAAGATAAAGAGCATAATCTTTGAGAACATACATATGTGACTCTCAAACTGTAAACCATCACCATAAAAACTTTGACAAATTACCTCTCTGAAGCTCAGTTTCTTCATCTATTAAATGGGGCCATGATTAACCATCTCACAGACTTTTCAGGAATTGAGTAATCAGGTGACTAGCACCATTCCTAGCACACAGTAGGTACTCAAAAATCATTAATTGCCTTCCCTGCTCTTCTTTTTCTGGTATAAAGAGGTGATACTATAAGACAAAGTCTACACACAAGCTAAATTTTCCCCTATTAATGTTTTAACTCAATAACACAACAATAAAAGTATATATAAAAGTTATCATCTCATGCCAGTTATACAGAAATTCTTTCTTATAATAGCTAATAATCTTCTTTTTATAAATCACACAACTGTAAGGAGCAGAATTAGAATGTTTACATAAGTCGTTCAGTTGTGATCTCACATGCTCTTCATTACACCAGGAATACATAAATGTCTTTATGGAAAAACACAAAGTTAAATAAATGCAAATGCTTGCATATAGAGTGCTGCCTCACTAAACTGTTAATGAATCACTTTCAAATTAAGTGTTGGACTCCCTTCCATTCCTAGTATATCTTTACTTTCAATACAGATCTCTCAGGAGTTAAAATGCCTCGTTGCTTTTTCCTGTCCATGACTTTAGGCAAACTACCTGCAGCTTGAGCCACAAAAGCCCTTAGAGAACTTTCTCCTACATTATGTTTTAATGTAGAATCACCAATAGCTGAACTTCTTCAGTCCTGGCAGCGGGGCTCTTAAAAAAAGGCAGCCTTGCTAATTTTTAGGCAGGCCTTTAACTGATTTTTTTTTTACTACCTTCTCAATTTCTAGACCTTTTTTCTCTTCTCCATCAGAAACAAACAACATAGAGAAACAAACCACATAGAGGAACAAACTATTTGCACCTAATCAATGTAAATTTTTTATTTAAACCCTTTGATGTCATTTTCAATCAAGAAGGTTAAATAACTCATTCATTTAATTGACTTTCCCTTTTCTCCTGTATACATATTCAATGAATTGAATCACTCTGACCAAGTCAGACATTTTAACTCAATAACACAACATTTTTTGTGTTATTACAACACCATTTTTTTCCCCTAAAGGGGCCATTCCCTTTAAAAAATACTTTAAAGAAAATAAACACTTTCTCAAAAAGTTTTAAAATATAGTTACTTTGTGTTTTTTCTAATAATTGAAATTGAAATTTTAACCATCATGGAATCCTTTCTTTATAGGAAAGGATACAGATATCCTTCTGTTTCATAGACTATTACTGGCCAACAAGATAGTCCAATATATGGAGGTAATAAAAAAAATTTAAGAAAATATATGATGATGGACTTAGAAGAAAGATGATAGAGTAACATGGTTGCAACTTACTCCATGGTATATTAGAGATATAATTAGAAATATGAGGGCTACACTTTTTTAAATTTCTTAACTATGTAAGCCAACAATCTCGGGATTACTTAGATGATTTTGATATCCTGCAAGAGAGGAAAGGGACTTAGTTGGCAGATATTGTTTCTACTTATCTAAATCTCTTTTACTGTTGGATCTTATTAAATAGACTAGTACATAAAGCCCATTTGGCCATCTCTAATAAGGAGGCAGGCCTCTTATCATTGTGCAGTAAGCGTTATCTGTGAAAGCAGAGCTAACCCTGTAAACACCCTTTGTGGAATGGCCAGAACACAGTGGTGTTACGGTGCTGGGGGGTTGTGTTGGCATTCTTCTTTCTCTCAGCCTGCTATAATATGAAGGTAAAGTTTGCATGGCAACATCATTTTTAAAGTCTACTAAATCACCAGGAGGAAAAGAAAGCAAAATGAGTATAAGAATTTCAATAACTTCTTATAGATATCAAATGTTTCTTCTCTTACAATACTAAAAATCCATCTTTAAAAATCCACAAGAAATATTGTTAAGAAATGCACACTTACCAGAGAGACTTATAACGACCATTTCAACTATTAAAAAACTAGGCTAAATTATTACTTTTTCGGGATATCTATATATATGAACTAAATGTAGACTTTATATAGAAACTGTTTTTCTTCGGCTTTCTCCTTTTATATCATCCACCAGGCCTTCAGCTTCTATACTACGATGAGAGGTGACAAATTTGTTGCACTGTAACTTTGAGTTAAAAGTACATTGGCCTATTTTCTGAACACAAAATTAGGACATACAGTCTGACAAAAGATTCTATGCCTCTCCCAGTAAAAGAGATAGTCTAGAATAAGTGGCCAACACCAAAAACATAGGAAATTCTAAGATGTTTTAATAATTTTTGGTGATAGAGATAGAACATTTAGAATCAGGCCTGCCCCAGAAAACGCATGATAGTAGAATGTGATCTGTACCCTGCTTTTGAATATCTTTTCTGCCAATGTTTTGGCACCCAACTTACTTATAGACTATCTAATGTAGTCCCACAGTGCCTCACGGCATGTTGAAAAACCTATGTGTTGTACAAACTAGGGCTGGTGGCTGAGCGGTCAGTCCATTCTCTGCTAGGTCTGTTGCAGCGATATTCACCAAGAAAAATCATAAGGACTGGAGCAATAGTAGAGATGCACTTCCCTCAGTGTCTATTGCCCTTTAGTGCAGTGCAGGATGGTGAAGGAATTTCCCATATTAGGATCCCTAACTAGGGAAGCAAAAGCTACACTTCTAGCACAGTGACAGGTGTCAGTGGTCCAGGGCTAGAAGTCAGGGCTAGGTGTTTTAGTTATCTATTACTGTATAACAAACAACCTCACACTTAGTGTCTTAACTATTGTATTAGATCTCATGAGTTCATGCGTTAGACATTCTGGCAAATCTCAGCTGTATGGTTCTTCTGTTTAATGTGGTCTGATCTGGGTTATCTAACATGGCTCAGCTCATACATGTGGGCAATTGGCAAGGATAGCTGGAAAGCATGGAGAGACTCGTTATGTAGACCAGGGCACACAAACATGGCCTCTCCGTAAGGCGAATGTGGCAGCCTCAGGTGGGCAGAAATTTCACATGGTGGCTCAGGACTCCAAGCGTGAGTGTTCCAGAAAATAAGAACAAAACTGCATGGCTTTGGGCCATCTGAGTGGCGCAATGGTTAAGAGCTGGCTTGGGATGCCAGAGGGCCCAGTTCAGATCCCACATATGAGGGCCAGTGACACTGCCCTCTACAGCTAAGATGCTGAACAACAGCTCAACCTGGAGCTGGGCTGCCGTGAGTCGCCGGCAGCAGCGTAGGCTGCAGGCCCTGCGGCAGTGGGTTGCCATGGGCTACCATATGTAGCCAGCAGCCAGCGTGAGCGGCCAGCAACCAGCGTGAGCGGCCAGCAGCCACAGTGAGTGGCCGTCCAGAAGCTGGCGACTGATCTGCCTCACCCAGGAAGAGCGCAATGATGGTGCCAACTTGGGCCAGTGAAGCAACGTCCTCCACAACTAGATGGAAGAGCAAAAGGACAGCAACTTGTCTGTTCCCCTTCCCCCAATTCCCCAGCACTGTTCCCATCCCCCCAATTCCCCAATAAAAAATCTTAAAAAAAAAAACTGCATGGCTTTTAAGGACCCAGCCTTGGAAGTCACATGGTGTCATGTCTGCTCTACTCTATTGGTAGAAACAGTCATGGGTTCACCCAAGTTGGGACTTAGACTCAACCCCCAATGAAAAAATGTCAAAAACTTGGGCTACATTTGTAAATGACAGTGCCAGAATTGAGTGACTTAACCACAGACACATAGCCAAATAATATGAAGCTTTGCAGAATATTTTTTTCTTTGGTAGGCTAACCTATAGACAATGACTCTTGAACAAGTTAACCTTTACATCATACCCTGCTTTCTAATCAGAATCTATTGCTATTGCTATTTGTACATTTTCTTAAGGAAATTTTAAAAGAATTACTCCTAAAATAAAAGACCAATATAAAATTCAAAATAATCAAGTAAACTAAAAACCCCCTGGCCCAGTCATTGGAGCCTGGTATAACTTATATACTACCAACTGTTTGTCAGTGTTCATTCTCTTCCTTCTTTCTGTGTGAGATGCTCTCTCTAGTCCTCTTTTCTCTTCTGAATCAGTAATTCATCTACACACAGAATAAACCCCATGAAGCTTTCCTGAGCACTCATCACCTACTATAACGTATTTTCTGTCACTGCAAATGCTTCACTGTTTGGACCAATCATTTGACTTTCTTTTATTAAGCATTTATGTCTGTATTTTCTGACTCCTCAGCTAGGCTGTAAGCTCCCTGACTGCAGGAAGTATTGCTGTATCCTTCACAGTGTCTAGCACATTGATTGCTGACTAATTCAGTAATTGATATTAAGAGACTATTCTCCATAGACTAGAAGAATTTCCTTGTTTACAAATAGCTGTTAAAATGAGTTTAAAAGAGCAATCTATGATCCTGGTTTGAGGACATGTCACATTTTGCATTTGGAGAAACTTCTAGGTAAAAGATAATGATTCTACAAAATGAATGACTCAACGGAATGAATAAACGACAGTTATTCTAGGTAATTAGGTTTTCATTTCTTGGAGTATGATTTTGGACTTCAGCTTCTTCATCTGTAAAACTGATGTACCTACTCTACAAGAAACCTCATTTTAAGGATTGTGATAATACCTCAAAGTGTTTACACAATGTCTGGGTCTTTATAAGTCCCAATAAATTAGGATAGCAATAATAGTTTCAGGAAAAAGTATAATTGTCGATTTCACTATTAGTATTATGTCCTTGGAAATTTTGACATAAGACATCTCAAAACATTTATTTTGTCATTTTATTCTTTGTTATATGAAATGATTCGCCACAGATTTGAGATCATGTAGGCTACTTAACCTTTTTTTTTAATAAATGGACAGTAGAATGTATGTTTTAAGAGCTCAGCCTCAGGAGTCAGATCCATTTGGCTTAAAACCCCAGTTCCAAGACTCATGATTTTGTGACTGGGTAAGTTATGAAACTTCATTTTATCTCAGTTAATTCATCTATAAAATGAAAGTAACAATACTATAATAATAATCTCTCATTATTATAACGATTAATATTGAAGTTCAATGAGCAGGAGGTAAATCCCCTACATGCCTAGGGTGAACTTTGATAGACAATTTCTTCCTTGTTTATAAATATTTTTGAACATAGAAAAATTTTAAATATTAACTTTATAGTTTTATCTTTTCTGATTGAGCCACTCAATTTTATTATTTCCATCAGAAAGGAGGATCCTATGCTTTGATATATCCTAAAAATTAGTGAATATAGAAAAGTTTTAAATATTAACTTCACAGTTTTATTTTTTCTGATTGATCTACTCAATTTCATTATTCCCATCAGAAAGGAGGATCCTATGCTTTGATATATCCTGAAAATTAGGCTGCTCTTTAATTTCATTGTGAAATAGGCTGACTGTACTCATTAGTTATATCTTAAAAAGAACACCCCTGAGTTGAGAAGACATATTATAAGTGGGTGTTGTAGGTATTATTTGTGATTAAATATCCAATCTGTGTTTCACTAAAAAGGAATCCAAGTGACATAGTACCACATTATCTACCAAGCTTCAGAACAAAATAATGTAGCCTAATTTAAACAACCAAATACAGTTTGAATGTCATAACTTTTTCACATTACATCTCATTTTATTTATTATTAACAAGATTTCCTCGTTAAGATTACTTACCAAAATAAATTTAGAAAGCCCACATCTTGTAATTTTCTTCTTGGCAATTAGGATGCATAGTTGTGGAATTCAAAAGTTTTATGTTATTCCTCATTCATTTAGGCAACCTGGGTGTGTTAAAACATGCAAAGGATCTCTGTCTCCTACAGAATTAGACACAGTAGTGTGGTTTCCTTCACTCATAGAGGAGGTTTGAATAAGTCGATACTTTCTCATCTGTGTCCTCCTTTACTTGAGGGTTGAGATTTAACACTCTTTAATAACTTTTCACTGGAAAAGCAAGGCACAAACAGAGGCAGAAAGTTGATCTCTTGAGGTTTATTAGCCAGATCGACGCAAGGTTTCTATTTCAGAGTTAGGAGAAGATCTTGTTAAGATTTTGCTTTGTAATTTAACTGATTAATCAGAGGACCTGACAACCTAGTCACTGACAACTAGTAACAAAATTGATGTGCTTTATGTTACTAATTTTTAAGGTAACCTTTGAGTTTTAAAATTTAGTCTGTATATTAAGATTTTTTAATCCAGTCATCTACTGATGGGCATTTCAATTGTTTCCAAGTCTTGGTTATTGTAAATAGTGCTGCAATATTACACAGTGGAGTATTACTCAGCTATAAAGAAGAAGGAAGTCATACCATTTCAACAATATGGATAAACCTAGAGAACATTATGGTAAGTGAAATAAGTCAGTCAGAGAAAGACAAATACCATATGATCTCATTTATATGTGTAATCTAAAGAACTGAATAAATGAGTAATGTAAACAGAAATAGTCTCAGAGACACAGAGGAAAAGCTATGATTGCTACATGGGATGGGGGTGGGGAAGGGACAAGACAACATAAATTGGTAACTACAATATGGCCTCAGGGATAGAAAAGACAGTTTGGGGAATATATTCAATAATGTAAATATTCTTTAGGGGGCCAGATGGGCTCATGTCTTGTTAGGGAGACCACTTCATGGACAGTTAGAGGCCTGACCACTGCACTGTACACCTGAAGCTGCCATTGAATAATATTATATGTCAACGATAATTTAATGCATGTATAGTCATGGGATGTGGAGTATAGTGTGGGAATGGAGTCAATGGAATTGTAATAGATACGTATGATATCAGAGGTGGGGGGGATAGTGGATGGGAGAGAGGGTTGTCACATTGTGAAGGGTGAAAAGGATAACTGTTGCATTGTTTTGTACACCTGAAACTAATAATAATAATAACAAAAATAAAATAAAAATAAAAAAAGATTTTTAAAATCCATACTAAATTCAGTTATGATTGATTTCTGAGATACGTTTTTTCAAAAACACCCACCATGATTGTGCATTTGTTGGTTTTACCTTATAATTCTGCATCTTTGTCTTTACATGTTTTAAGGCTATGTCATTAGGTGAAACACATTTGTTTTATATATCTTTTCCCATTCCTTTTCTATGAGTCTTTCTGTGTGTTTTGATTTAGGTGTGTCACTTATACATATTTAGAGTTAAAAAATATAATATATCCAACCTGAAAGTTTTTTACATTTAGTAGAATATTTTATCTGTTTATATTTATTGTGCTTACTAATTTGTTTGGCTAACATTTTCAGAGAAAAATTCCTGGTCTATAGACAACTCTTAGTAAATATTTGCTGAGTAACTAAATATATTTGGCTTATTTTTTCTCTGATTGTTTCCCTTTTTTTCCCAGCCTTTTATTGTACTGGAAGAGTTTTCTTTATTCTCCTTTTTCTTTCCTTCTAACAATTTGGAAGTTATGCAATCTATTCCTATTCTTTCAGTAATTTATTACAAAGCCTTACACAATTATGTTGATGAACAAATTTTACAGATGTTTATTTTAACTATTTAAGACATCATTTTTACACATTTACATAATTTCTAACTATTCCTCAGCCATTATTAAAACAGTATCCAATTATGACAGCAACGGACCTGAGTCAGAAGCAAAAATGTGTTTATGAATATGGGTATTTAAATGCCATATTTATCCATTTAGGATTAAGTCAAATGACTATAGCTTAATAAAATTTAAATACAAGAAAACCAATGTAAAAATATGTAAAACTTTAATATGAATACATTGTATTTTATAAAAGAGTTTTCGATCAAAACAGAAATGTTTTCCTTTAAACTTATTTTTTTACAGACTATTAAAATCACCAAGCAGGATGAAGTACCCAATAAATATTCATATCATTATGACCTGGTTTTGATTGTCATTCTTATGAGGCTACACATAACTATTGAGCTGTTTACATGATTCAGTTTTTTCATTGATGAAAACTGTATGTTCCTTTTGTTGTCGGTGATATGGAATCAATTGCTGTAGCTTTATTTGTACTGTATATTGTAAAAAAGCAAACTGGGATTAGCATAAATAATTGTAACATCTAACCTTTTGGTTAGCATGAAAGCACACATATGTAATAAAATAAGATGCTGCAGCAAGAAAGAATCATCACTTCCACAGTGTAGCTATTGATGGACAAAACTTATGAAAGTCTAATGAAATAAGAACAAGTGTCCCTGTTAATTAATGTTCAAGCATACTAATAGAACCCTTACATGTTGGCATTTTTAGAGAAATGATTCGTTATACAAATCAATTCACAAAGAAAACAGATATTTTCCTCACCCACATGGAAAATTTTGATAAAAGTGATATTCTTCCTTGTTGGGGGTGGGCGAGGGTGGTAAAGAGATGGAAATCTATACAGAGAATCGTTTCTGGCCTTGTGAAGGGCAGAATAATGCATCCCCCACTCACAAAGATGTCCACTTCCTAATCCCTGTATTCTGTACATATGCTACCTTCCATGGCAAAACTGTCTTTACAGATAAGGGTAAATTAAGAACATTGGGAGATAATAGTGGATTATGTGGTAGGTTCAAATGTGATCATAAGGGTCCTTATAAGTGAACAAGGAAGGTAGGAGGACTGGGGTCAGAGCCAGACAAGGAGATGTGAATCAGAGATTAGAGTGACACAACTGATGGTATTTTAGATGAAAAAGGCCTCCATAAACTGGAAAAGGCAAAGAAACAGATACTCCCATAGGACCTCCAGAAGGAATGCAGCCCTGCTGCAGTCTTGATACTAGCCCAGTGACACTCATTTTAGACTTCTGACGTCCAGAACTATAAGATGATAATTTTGTGTTGTTTATGATAATTTGTTACAGTTGCAGGCCTCCAGTAGCAAGAATTTCTTAATGAGAAGGAAAAGTCATTCCAGGCTGAGGAAAATGGCAACTGAGACACAGAAAAGTTAAATAATTTTTCCAGAGACACCCAGCTAGTTAGTGATAGAACCAGACTTCAAATGCCAATCTTTCTTAATGATTATTCCTACCTATATTACTAATAATTTGGAACTATCTCAGTGCAGAAGGAATACAGTCTGTCCAGAGGTAAGTACAAGATTGGCCTTTCCATGGTCAAAGCAGTAGGAAAAATTAAGCTAAATGCTCTTCAGTTCTACATAACATGAAATGTTTTAAAGACTACAAAGGAATTTGAAATTTGTGCATAGTCCTCAATATAATCCAAACACCAAAAACGTTAAACTACTCTTTTACACTGGAGTGGTCCTTGGATGGGACGAGATCTGACTGAAAGGAGTCACACATGGTGATATTTTCAGTATGAAGAGGCTTTTATGTAAAATGCAATTTTAAATAGATGAGCCATAATTACATCCTTGGTAAGTAGAGTGATATAAATAAACATAAGGGAGAAAAAACATTCTAGAGCCTAATCACACATATTTTAACAATAACAGTGGTAGGATCTTGAAAAGAGAATTTCCAAAAGAGACAATGAAAATTATTTTAAAATAGTAAAGAATTTTCTACTTGATTTTAACCAAATTGGAACTGGCTGAAAAACAGAAGCAAATTTACAGTGGTGATTCAAGGCATACTTTATGTTGTCAAAATAAAGGTGATTGGACAAAAAGGGGCAGGTTAATTATTTTGAATAATTTTTTTGAAGTCCAGTGAGGAACTAATTATATTCCTTTCATATTTTTGCATTCTTAGCCTCTTCTGGGTCTTTAGCTATTCAAAAGTTTATTATTATTATTATTATTATTATTATTATTATTATTAAATTTATTGGGGTGACAATGGTTAGTAAAATTATATAGGTTTCAAATGTACAATTCTATAATACATCATCTATATATTGCATTGTGTGTTCATATCTGTTATTCTATGACTTTATTTGCAAAAGTCTACCATACTTCCTCCACTCTCCTTAAGTATCTAACCCCAATGCTGTCCACAACAAACTCCGCAGATGACCTCTTCTCCTATTTGGCATTGAAGACTGCAGCAGTCAAACATTTTTAATCATATCTTTGTTTTTCCCTTCTTGAAGCCTGTCCCTGAGAGAGAATTGTTCTTAGTGGGTGCCAAGACTAGCTCCTTTATTTTTACTATTGATTGCTTTTATTTCACTTTCTCTAAGTTACTGTATCATCTTAAAACTTTCCTCCTACTTTCTACATACAAAAATCTCCAATGTTTAAATAATAATAATAATAATCTATTGACTTTACCACTTCAAATTGCCAGACTTCTCTTTGTGCCTCAATTTTCTTAGTACTCAATAATTCATTTCAATCTAATTTCATCTTCTTCACTCTACTGATGTTGCTCTGTTGAACATGACCACTGACCTTCTAAATCCCACATCAAACACTCTGTGCAGTCTTTTTATGTTTACCTTCTTCACACCATTTTTCTCTATTGACCATGCTCTTTCTTCAAACTGTCACCTAGGTTTCCATAGCCCTAAATTCTATGAAATCTCTTCCCGCTCCTCTGATTGTTCCTCTTCTCTCTTTTGATCGATTGATCCTCTTTTTTTTTTAAACCTGATTCTATAACTATTTCTTTCCTCTCTTCCTCAGGCACTGGGGCCAGCCATTCATTTATTTTATGTAAAATGCAATTTTAAATGTATGAGTCATAATTACATCCTTGGTAGGAAGAGTGGTATAAATAAACATTAACAGGGGCCGGCCGAGTGGCGCGTTGGTTAAGAGTTGGCTTGGGAGCGCCAGCTCTGAGCAGCAGGGTGGCGGTTCAGGTCCCACATGAGGGCCAGTGACACTACGCCCAAGCTGAGCTGTCACTGAGCTGCCAACAGGTGACAGGATGGCTCAGCTGGTGTAACAACAAGATTGCCTGTTCATTGGTAGGCTACGCCCACCCACAACTAAGACTGAACTCTGCACCTTAAGCTGAGCTGCCACCTGGATGGCTCAGTGGATAGGGTGTGCGTTCTTAATAATAAGGCTGCCAGGTTTGACTCCAGCATGGGATGTTGGCTACACCCACCCGCAACTAAGATTGAACACAGCACCTTGAGCTTAGAGGCCATGAGCTGCTGATGGGAAGCCAGATGGCAATGGCACCCTCCACAACAAAGCTTGAAAAACAACAACTTGTCTGGTCCCCTTCCCCAATTCCCCAACACTGTGCCCCTCCCCCAATTTCCCAATAAAATCTTTAAAAAAAATTTTTTTAAGTATCCATCTACTCCTATGTTACTAAGGGAATATCAAGGATGAATATTAAATTTTATAATCACGTGTTTTTTACATCTATGAAGGTGATTATAAGTTTTTTCTTTTTTGTGTATTTAATATGAATTTCTTCACATTATCTTTTAAGCAGTTCTAAAAGATCAATGTTATCCTATTTTATATAGGAGTCACTGAGAGGTTCAGAGTTACATCAAAGTCACAAAACTAACAAGTCACAGTGAAAAAAATGTAGACCTGTTCTAGATTTAAATGAGAGAGAGGGAGAGAGAGCGAGACAGAGACAGAGACAGAGAGGAGAAGGAGGGGAGGAGGGAGAGAAAAGAAATAATACTCAAATGAAATCTAGCATAATAATTCTCCTAAAAAATGATAAAAGCACAACTGCTTAGTGAAGCGAGGGTAGGAAGCACAGCACCCTGATTTCCCAGCCACCCTGAACACTTGGAATAGTCTTTGGTGGACCTGAACCAGAACTCTGAGGGACACAATTTGAAAGCCAAAGCATGCTCTTACTTCTATTACCCATGCTCAACTCATTTATTTGTTCTATAAATTTTTTATTATAAGAGTTACATATGCATATAAGTTCATTTAAATAGTAAAGAATAGTATTCAGTGAAATACAAAAGTACCCTTTACTATCCCCACTTTCTCTCCCTAGACTTAAATACTTTAAACTGTATTAATTCTATAGTTGGTTAACACCATGAATCTAAATAAAGTGTTCATACTTGTATTTCTTAATTTATCATTTTAGACATATTTGTAGAATGCTTCAAAAGATAAGGAACTTAGTTGTAGCTTACTTTCTCCTCTTACTAATATGTATTATACTAATTTTAATTCTCTATTGTTTGCTTTTGTAACTTCATATTATTTACATAATGTAGTAAGTAAATTTTAAATAATATAATAAATTTCTATTTCTTGTTGTGAGGATTTAGATGACATCTCTTAATTTTGAACTATGCAGGATGAGAAAATTTGCCCCACTACACTACCGGATGTGGTCACCTGTTAATTTTCTATCTCTGTGTCTCTTTCTATTAATTTTCTCTCTCTTTCTATTTCCCTCTCACTCACCATGCTTCAGTCACACTGGAGGCCTTGTTCTTCCTCCAGCATGCCAGGCCTGGTGCAGTCTCAGAGTATTTGCACTAGAAGCTCCTTGTTAACTGCTCAACCAAATCATATAGGTCTTATTCATAATCAAATAAAAAAGTTTCCATGACAAACATCTCTATCATATGTTTAATTTCAAAATTCTGAGATATCCAACTACAAGCATTAGAATACTTGGATTATAAATAAACGAATTTCCTCTGTGTTCTATTCCTCCTATGTCCTTGGAGTATCATTCCACTAATCACTTCTATCTCTTTTGCATCTTCAGTTTCTCCCCTCTCCATTGGTTTCTCCCACTTTGAGCCCAAATGTATTTATTGTTTTCTGAAAGCACAACCATAACAAAGATTTCTCTGGTCCCTGCCTCCAACCTCAAGCTTCTTTCCTATCTCTCTCTTCCCTCTCTGCCAAAATTCCTGGAGAAGATTCCATATCGCAGCATCTCCCTTCTCGTCTTTCAGTTACACCTTTATCCAGGCTATCTTGCTCCCCCCATCTAATTCTCCAAAACTATCTTCACCAACATCACTAACAATTTACCAATTTCCAAGTTCAGGTGCACCTTTAAGGTCCTCACCCTGCTTGACCTCTCTTTAGCACATTCACCACAAGTGAGCCTTCCCCCATCTCTGCTGGCCACTCCCACTGCCCTGGCTCCATCCTTTATGGGCTCCTGCCTGAGACACTGGTTTCCAGTAACTGGTTTCCCTCCAATCTACCTTTCCCACGACCTCCAATTTTCTTTTTTGAAACCTACATCTGTTCAATTCAAAATAATTTGGGGGATTACCAAAATAAAGAAGACATAATTCTAAGGATAAATGCTTACAATATGATATTAAGTGAACAAAACATGTAAAAAAAACTGTATGAATTGGATTTTTTTTAATATACAAATACTATCATTTCAACTATATATGAATATATGTAATGTGTACATTGTATGTATATATGTGCAGATGTGTGTGTTTGTGAGAAGAAAAAGATATCAAAATGTTAACATGGTTTCCTCTCGTGGTAGGACCCTGAATGCTTATTTTCTACATTAGCATTTATTACTACTGTAATTTAGAATGCACTGTGATGTGCAGTATGTTAGAGAGCATTTAATTTTGTTTGAGGCACAAAAAAGTCCAGGTGAGCTAATGAGCTGTAATATCACTCCAGCCAGGCTTTGAAGGATAAATGGGCATTTTCCAGGTAGACAAAAGAACAAGTGTATTTTAGGTAAGAGGAGAAGCATGAGAAAATCCAGAGATGTGAAAGCACATTGCATATTCAATACACAGAGAATATTCCAAAGGGCTAGAAAATATGGTGAGTTCTCAATAAGATAACCTCCTCTATATTCCTTGCTAGTATACTAGTATAATGATTCTTATATATCCTTTAAGGTTTGTCTAAAAATTCACTCCTTCTGGCTCATGACCATCTCTGACTATATTATAACTCTCTTATGTCTATTCCCTTAGACTCAGAACACAACATCACATAACGTAAGTGTGTAACAGTCCTCATTGCCTGGCTAGATTCCAGATATTTGTTTCCTACAACTACTTCCCTGCCTCCCTAATCATGCCTTGTGGGGCTTATTTCTAGACAGCAGTATAGAGAGTCACCGATGAACAGTACACCCCTTACCCACCTACACATATATCCATACACACACACTTAGATCTTTCCTCTGAAATATGTATCCACTCCAGGGGCATAAAAATACCATAAAAACCAACCCCCTGTCAAGCCTATAAAAGTGTTTCCCTTCCTTCAATACTTTCAATATTCAGAATAACTTCATTAAACAACACAAGTAACCTGCTTTCTAAATTTGCTAGTCATTTTAGCAAAACTTCATCTCGTGATCCTGTTTCTGATCTTTGCACCATAAGTTAGTGCTTAAGTGTGGCTTAAATGCATTTGAATGAGTAACAAATACACTGTGAGAACAATCAAGTCATTTTCAATAGTTCAGTAGGTCCAAGCCAGCACAACTACTATTTTTTTCTATTCAATACAACCATTAAGTAGGTATTAATTTTGATGTGACAGGGGGGTTGGGGCAGTGGAAAGAATATTGACCTAGTATTCCAGTCCTAGGACTGCTAACTGGTTGTGGGGTTTTAGGAAAAGTTCTAAAGTTCAACTTTCTCATCTTTAAAATGAAGCCCTTAGATTAATTCATTTAAAAAGTCCTCTGACTCTGAGATTCAAGGACTATAAAAAAGAAGTTATGTGAAAGTTTACCTTAATTCTGTATCCCATTTTGTCCATTTGCAAATTGACCTTTTACCTCCCTTCTAAGACTGCAGTCAATTTTTACATTTGAATGACTGACAGAAAAGATAAAGCAAATGTGAATGCCCCTATCTATCAATATGAAGCCAGCTTCCTCAAACACTAGAATAAATTCACTCTAGACAAAATGTTTATAGGCCTAGAAAGTCATTATATTTTAGTCACTTAAAAGACAATTCTTAATATTATTATATCAAAGTGAAATTTTTGTCTTCTCTATAGAAGAGATTAGTGAGCTACATCATTAGATTTCTTACCATAATCATGACCCAAGGCCTAAGACTTCTGAGCAATCATCATAATATTATTTGCAATAACATAAACAAAGCCGATAACAATAAGTATCTAAATGCTCATCATCCTTTCACTGAGATAGTAGCCTTTAAAGTAATAAATGTACTACCTTCTTATAGAAATTAGAGTGCAAACTACCAGCATGCACTTCAGCAATTATTAAAAACAAAAGATACATTAAGCACTGAACTATATGCAAAGGTTCTCACATCCCCCACCCCCACCCCCAAAAGATATTGTGACTGTCCCTTCATGGAGTTAGCTCTGTTTTCTAATGGTTAAAACAAATTCAAATGATTAAAATAAATTCAATATAATATAAAGTCACACAAATGCTAAAATACTTAGTCAAAATATTTTTTAAAAACTAACTAAATTAATAGTTTTTCTTACTGTATTCCATAATGCTTTTGTCCGTTCGATAAATATAAATAAGTTTTCAGTGATTCCCGGGGCTAGGTGGAGAAACCAATTACCTAAATTGACTACACACATTAATATCATTTTGCCAAAGCATTATAAAGTCATTTTGTCTTCTCTGAAGTTGCAGTACTTAAGTTTTGTCAGGAAAATCAGAGCTCCAATAAAACACTTCAGAAGAAACTTAGAAGTGTGGTATCTTCATTAGTTAATACTTACCTCTTCAATTTATAGCTTGATCATATCCTAATTACAGATTCATGATCCTAAAAGTCAATGGTATTTTCCAAGCAGGAATCTATTGAATTACTTACTCCCAAGATTTAAAAAAAAACCCAATCTCCAACTATGCCACTAATATTAACAAAAATCACCCTCGGACATTCATGGGCGTATTGAAGCCTGTCTACAGTGCCAAACGACTGGAAAGAGCAATCAAATTAGGTGTTGAAGATATTTCAATATTTTTAAAAGCCCACTAATTTATTTTTCACTCACCACCAAATCTAGGTCTAGCACAACAAACTATTGTTTTAATCTGCCTGTGCTTATGGTCAAGCATATAGGGAAGTCAGAGCTTTTATTTTAAAACAAATGTGTCCAGCTTAGCGGTGTGCTAGAATTTCTAAATCATGACACCCTACTTCAAAGAGCAAGATTTCAGAGATTCTCTGATTGATTAATCAATTGCACAGCTTTCAATGTAAACACATGGAAAAGAAAATATAAATTCTTTGTTTCCTAGATTTTCAAAGACATAAGGAAAAATATAATGGTTTGTAAACATCAAAAGTTATTTTTTGATGTTGATTGATTAAAGCCTGTTAACATGAAACTGTAGCCATCGGTTTTTTTCTTTATGTTACAGGATTCAAAAATGTATGAGAAACTTGGTCAAATAACCAGTAAAATTATATCCATGCATTAGTATTTTTAAGCGACAAAAATATGATATTCTATTACCATGATGAGACTAGCATTAATTTAAATAACTTTGGGCTTGATTCATGAAAAACAAAAATACTTACACAGTAGGGGGACATTATTTCTGCATTTTTTTATATGCACAAGTCATGGTCTGTATTCAACTTCCAATTCAAAAAGAGAAGTTGCAGATTTATGGAGGCAGGTTTTTGTGTGAGTGCACAGTTCCAAAGTAAAAAATAAATAAGCCTGTAGAGAACTTACGCCTTTTAGCAGAGTGTTAAAAGGATTGCAGGCTGAACTCCAGGCAAAAAAATCTCATCCCAATAAATTATTACCAAAATGTTAGCAAGCACTGCGTTGTCACACTCAGGCAGCAAGGACATAATGGTGACACAGAAGAAAAATGCCACATAAATCACTTTAAAGTAGCCCTTTGGTTGGTATAGGGGAGAAACTTCCATCCTCAGCTGAATCTCATCTCCCACCTTTTCATCTCTATGATAAAATGGCAACTGTCCAAATCACTAAAAATAATTTTAAAAAAATTCCTGGAGATACTGCTGCCAAACTTGGTAAAGCCTTTCATGATTAAGAAAGATACAACTAAAGAATGGGTAAGAAAAACTCTTCTTAGAAATGTTCTCCATTTAAATTTGAATTAATAAAGTAAATCACAGGTTTTAAATGAAACCAAATAATATATAATTTGTTTTTCTTAATTTCTCTTGGGAAATATATATTTTATAAAGTTTAGAAATATAAAGAAATGGATTATATAAGTAAAATAATTTGACATTGTCGGGGCTATTTTCATATAGGTGAATGCACTCAACTCATGAAAAATGTTCTCAGGATTCTTATGTGTATAAAAGAATATTTAAAAAGCTTTTAAGCTTTTACAAGACCACATTTTAAGCTTTTACAAGACCACATATGAAATTATTTTTTAAATAACCATTTAGTAGAAAAATATGTTAAAATTGTCCATCTTTGAATAAAAATGGACTTTGTAATTAATGGTCATGAAGTCACTCTAATTGTAAATAAAGTAAATCAACATTATCATTTTTAAACATAAAATAGGCTATATGTGTTTTTAAAGACCTACTGGTATATTTATAGAAATAGAATAGGTGTCAAAATAGAATTAATCAATTTTATTTTAGCAAAGTATTTAGAAATACTGTCATAACTCTATTGTATCTCACGTTTTTAAAGAACTCATTTTTTGTTGCTTCTTCTTTATCCCTTAAACTTCCAGGAAATCTTAGCTATTTCATAGGTACATACTGTGAAAATTTTTTATCTTCAACTTTATATGCTCCTCTTTAATCATATCTTGAAAAGAGCTGGAGAATAAACCTAGACATTCAAGATAATTTATTAATTCTGTGAAAACTATTGCATAATAACACAAACAGCAATCAACTCTCTTGTCAGTTTTGAAACAGAAGAGTTATTACTGTTACTGCCTTAGATTCAGCATCCTTCTTTAAGCTGAAGGGGGAAAAAACAACTTGCAATTTAGACAGTTACCAAATTACCAAAACTAGTACAGCAACACTTAATGAGCAAAACCATTAACGATTTTCCTACTGGAGCCCCTGTTCAAATGCCTTGGACACCTTGTTAGCACAGAATGAGGTGTTCAATCAAGAGACGGAAAATTGGAAGTACCAGGGCACAGTTTTGAGTGGTGATTACAAGGGCGAGAGGGTGAGTGCCAAAGTAACAGTCTTCGACCCTGCAGGAAGCTGAGAAGCCTTCAAGTCAACGTTTGTAAATCAGGCCCGATGATTACAGCAGTCACAAGCAAAGAACATATGAAACAATTATTTGCACCATTCTTTCACTGTTTTAATTTGCTCTTAAAATGAACACGATGATCCCCAGAGTCACTGGCACTTTTTGTCTTTATAAATTTAGAGCATGCTCTAGGATTTTTCATGGCACTGTAAGCAAAGGAAAAACTAAAGGAATCATTTCAAAGAGCATTCTTTTTTTTCTCACAAGCTATATTATTATTCTGCTTTGCTGTCTCTTAAAATGTACTATGCGGTCTGCAGAGGTTTGTTTAAGATATGTCAGTTGTTGACTTTTTAAAACATAAAATATGTATTTGTTAATTATTAATTTCTAATTTTTTGTTTTTGTTTTCCATTTAAATGAAGTGACTTAAACATTAAAACTCTTGCATTAAAGAGATGAAGAATAACAGTTTTCCTGTTTTTAACTATTTTAACCATCTCTTTCCCAACTGACAACTCACAGATAATTTGCTGTAAGGTTTTTTTTACTTTAAGCCTTATCAAACTTGTGTGTAAAAGAATATATTTAAGCAAAAGAGGTATATGTAAAATAAGCATTATTTTTCTTAAGTGAAAAAGCTGCACTGAAGAAAACAAAACTAAACAGAAAACTAAACATTTCAAATGCCAATACATTGGGTTGATTTTATTGCTATTAAGCACATTTTTTAAACCAAGTTGATCGTTGTGAGAAATTAAAATTTAGGTGCTATAAAATAAAGTATTTATATTTAGAAAAAAGATTTTCAAATATGTATTTTTAGTTTTTACTCTAAAATATAAAAACCTTACCATATTTTTAAATATATAACATTTTGTGCTTAGTTTTTCTCTTTTTAATTATTTAGGGGATGCTATTTTATTTGGGGAAGATAGCTTTGCTAATTAATTACAGACACGAAGGTTTACATATAAGATGACCAATTGTATTTTATATGTCTTTATAATTTCAAAAACAACTTTATTATTGCTTAATCTGAAAATAATTTTCAAAAGAACTTAAACAAAAATTAATTTTTATTTCATTTTATTGTGCAAACATAATTAATATATTAGATCGTAAGTATTTTTCTTCAATAGTTGGATACCGAAAACTATAAAGCTTTTTTACAAAGTCTTAGGGCCATTTCTGAATTTGAAAACATCTCAATGTCCTGTTTGTATAAGCAAAAAAGAAAAATAACATAATTTTAACTGTTTACAACTGATACTGAAAATCTAGTAAATAATATAATTAAGCTTAATTTTAAAATAGGTTTATATATTTTCCTAAAGAGCCTTCTATTTACTCTTTGCTGTTATTTTTGTTAGTTTGTTTGCTGAATGGTGCAATAGCAAGTTTCCAGGGTTTGATTTCCCATACTAAATCAATGGTTTAAAATACTGCAAACTTATATGAGCGATCACCGTGTAATTTTGTAATGCATTACAATCACATTATTTGTTCCCAAACCCACAGTGATTATTGTTAAAATGCTCCTTTTCTCAACCAGTAAAACCTTTTTCATCATGTGCTATCCAAATGTAGAGGGCGCTGCTGTTCATATATTTTGAGAGTGTTTCATAAAGCAAAACACATTCAGCTAATAGTTTGTTTTTCAAATCCTGCCTATAAATTACAATAGAAGTATTAAGATGTAAAGCCTAAATTTAAATTTAAAATAAATGAAAAAAATGTTTATGTAGTAAATATTAAAGTTGTTGTATTTGTCATGAAGGATATATGTATTTTAATTGTCCCCGAGTTCTAATTTATCTTTAATTCATTTTAAACATTCCAATTGCTAGATTTTATAGTAATATTTCAATTTTCTAGTATTAAAGTTATGTAAGAAGAACAGTCTTGTGCTTAGGAGATGCATACTGAGAATATTAGAGGTATCATTTTCAAAAGGTTCAGGAAAGAAAACGAAGCAAATGTAGCAAAAATGTTAATAATTCTTGATTATGGATGGAGGACATGAAAGTGTTTTTTTGTATTGTGTTTTCATCCTTTTCTATGTTTTTAATTTTTCAAACTAACAACTTGGGTAAAATATTCTGATAACAACACATTTTTAATTTCTATAGTTATTTTTGTTATTTTTCTAAGTAAATACATATTTCAAAATATCTCACTGTCCATGCTAGTAGGTTCTTTATGGTTAGTTTTTAATGCAGTCCTAAAATATAAAAATTTTTCTTGACTACGTGACAAATACAACATTTCTTTCATTAATTGATTAAGATTGAACAGGTAAAATTAATTTCAAAATAAAAATTTATATTCATTTCTAGCTTTACAAAATGTTTAAAAATGAGTGTGCAATAGTGATTTCTCTGATTTTTAAACACTTTTTTTCAACATCATGAAATCATATGAGTTCACCTCTCTTCTTTTGTTCTTTGACATTATGGTTGACGTAAAACAATTAAAAATAGAGTAAAAACTCATTTAAATTATAGTCAATCTTGTTCTAAATGCAAAGTGTAGGTAAGATATTATTTTAACTTATAAAATAAATTTTTAAAATCTAAATATTTGGTGCAACTTTCTGTTGAAAGCCTTGGATAAATGCTACACGAAACTAACCAGCACCTCACCAGAATCAGTAAATGCTGTACAAGTATCACAATTCTAGATTTAAAATGCATTAAATTACAAAACTCAAGTCAGATGCTAAAAAAAGAATATATTCTAATGTAGTTTTCATTCTTAATTCTTTACTTTTAATTTAATACTTAGCATAAACTATTTCAAAAACTTTCTTTCCATGTATATATTTAATACATCTAAATGTATTTTTATATTGTTATATGCTGAATAGCGTTAATAAGGTGATATTCTCTCTATTTAAATAAAATTTCATTTGAAATCATTTCAATTTTAGTTAAATATTTCTTTTTCATTTATATTATCAGGCACCATTGAAGCAGCTATAATACTTTTTTTTAAATGTAACTTGCAGAAAGAAAGGGGGAGAGAACATTAATGACTAGTAAATGTAAATGTATATTCTATGCATAGCCAGGAAGCTAAGTCACCAGAAAAATACAAACATAGATTAAAGAAAAGTTTTCAGTGTAGCTCAGACATAAGTTTTCAGCACTTCAAGTGATTTTTAAAACCAAAATAAGCATGGCAGAAAGCACAGGAAGAAAAAGCAGTTCACTAAAATGGCACATAACTTGCTCTTTTGAATAGGGTATCTGAAACTTTGTTTGATTAAACTGTATCTAATCTAGGACAAATAGTCATTGTCTGATTTTTATGGTGTCCATGAACATTCAAGAAGTTTTCCACCTTAAAAACAAGGAGGGGAGGGGAGGGGACAGTGTGCGGGGAGGGCTGATCCCTAACTGAGTAACACTTGCCTTTTATGATTGGCAAGTTCTTTGGGACCAAGATACCCCCCAGCCGGACTGCCTAGGACTCTGAGATGCAGTTCGGCCCTGTCTTTATGTCAAATCACTGCCATCAAAACAATGGCTCATATTACATGAAAATCTTGTGCAAATGAGCCATAATGGGAGTGAATGACAATCTCGTAAGACCATTCAGCAGGGTCTGCCTTTGATCCAAAATACTGTTAATCTTTCTCAAACATAGCACACTAAGTATACTTGCCAAATCCGATATGAGAAAGTCCCTGTAGCAGAGATCTAGAGATAAACAAGCTTCCAGTGAAATAGATACCAATAAAAAGTTCCATATTGGTCATGGATTTCCATTTTACTTGAGTGTTTTTTAAATTTTGTTTTGTTGTTGTATTGTTGGTTATCATTTTTGTTTAGTCTTTTACAGAACATTTATACTTCATACTTTCTTATTTTAAAATCTTGGTTACAATTGCTTTACGTACATTGGATTGAATTTTACATAGCTGATGTTAAAAATTATTTTGAAAAGACTTACAAGAGTTACAAGAATGTATGAAATGCCTCATTTACATAGGCTTTTGTCATTCATCATAGTAGATTCAGACTGATAATTTATATGATGTTGCACCAAAACAGGAAAAAGAGAGAGAAGAGAATTTTCAAGAGTGATGTTTTCTAGTGTAAGAAAAGAATGATTTTAGGTGTTTCTATTTCTAAGGTGGTTTAAACAACCATTGAAATATCTCACAAGGAGTTATAGATTACTCTTTAGATAAGAAAAGGTGTTTTCTTTCACTCTCTAATATCAAAATCAAATTGTTTGGTCGGGTAGCCAAATACATAAGGCACATGTAGACTAACACAAGCTGAGTCAATCACGGTGATTCAGTGTCGGTAGGAAATATTCCTCTTCAGTTGTGCTCTGCTTTTGAAGTGTTGCCTAAAAATCAGCCCTGGGCTTCAAAGAGAGAAGGATTATAGCCTTTATCCAGCAATTAATATGGCTGGAATTCAGAATGTCAGCATCTAACCACGCTTCTGGCTGGACAGTAGCATAGCAGGAATTCAATCTCCTTCAAGACTTGGAGTAAATCATAAAAATGAATAAATAAGCACTGAAATATTATTCATGTGTGGCAGGATAGAAGAGAAGAAAAAATAACCCCTGCCTGTTTTTTGACATGCAGACAAACCCTCCCCAAAAAATGGTGTCCCCAGGCCTTTCACCAGTCTTCTCCACCTAGATCATTTTAATCTCCCACCAACTGTTAAGCAGAAAGAAGTGCTATCAGAGAGAAAGCTATTTCTCTTGCTTTCTAACACAGATCAGATGACAACCTCTCCAAGCCCCTCTTCTCTGTCAGAGTTCAAGAGTTCAAAAATGGTCAGAATATCATACCACAGAAAAGCAGCAGGATTTTGCAAAAAGAGTTTAAATACATTAGATTATGCAGAGTGGTTAGAAGAGACACTGGTGCTGGGTTTCATTTTCATTCTCAATCTTATGTTAAGTGCCCTCTGCCAATAGCTTAGAGTAGGGGAGTGATCCCCTTTGGCTACTGGGTTACTGTAGAATGCAAGTCCTTAAAATACCAGTCATTTCTACTTAATACCTTGGTATGTGTGAGGTTGAATATTAAATAACAAAATGGCCTCACTTTCATAGCAATAAGTTATTTGGAATTACTATTTCCACATGATATATTTATTTTAGTCTAAAGGTGGAGGGGTGTTGTGTCATCTCTTCTAGGACTTGTGAACAAAAATGAAAAGAATCCCTCACTGAGTTTGGGAGAAGGAAATTTCTGCCTTGGAATAAGTAGACCTCCCAGGAAAACCAAGCAATCTGTCTTCAAAATTTTATACAGTTGTTGCTGCATGTTTCTTTACCATTTTTCTACTCTGAGGGAAATCCATGCATATAGTATTTACAGAGGAGTATTGTTGCATTATGACAAGCTAAGCAACGTGTTTCAATAATAATGTTTATTGCTCAGTACAGAGGTTTTGTGTGGAAGATGCTTGAAGAATGATCATTATTCACTATAAAATCTAATATTAACACAATTTTTAACATGTAATAGTCTCTTTGATATCATATACATATTTACCCCTAATCCCACACATAAATATAGAATTGAGATCACAAAGGCATTTGATTTTCTATATTCTTCTTGCATTTAAGGTATTTCCTATATTATATAGCCTTGCATTTGGCACTACAGTGAGGGACCTGACAGTGCATTTAGTTCCACAGAAAAGTGGAAGGAAAAAGAAAAGGTGGAGGATGGGTTAAGTATCTAAGAGTAAGAAAAGTGATGCCTGTAGGGCTGAATCTGCTGAAAATATGGGCAAAATGTGTGCAAACATAAGTAGAATCCATTTTCTCCTTTTCATTTTACCATCTTGCTATTGAAGCAGTATGATTCCCAGGTTCTAGTTCAAGTATCACAGAATCTACCCTGGCTATTTTGCCATAGAACAACAGAATCCTCAGTGACAGAAGACATGAGTGAAGGAAAGATGTTTCAGGAAACAGGAAAACAAAATTCTTCAGCCAGTAAAAAGAAACAGGAGCATGGAAGAAAACCTGCTTTTAAGATTACAGCTGAATGATTTTTTAGTGACATAAAATTCTCTGGTAGTGCATTATCGTTATGCAAAAGTTGGGGGTTTGGGCAATGTCTACATATACAGAGCATACCATGGAATAGTCCTGCAATGTATGAAGTTATCTGTGGGACCCAGTTGTTAGATCCAAACTATTTAAAACTATTTTCTAAAGAACCATAACCAATTTACAGTTCAACATTACTAGACACACCCATAATCACTATCTTATCCCTGCCCCATCAATGCCCCTCAATGACCTCACAGTTATAAATCTATAGATTTATATATGTATAACTATATATAAATGTAAAAACAGGTTTTAATAAATCTCTAAATTTATTAAATAAATCTATTTAACTGTATCACTTTGTCAAAATATCTTGTCAAACAAAGAATTGGAAAAATATTCCTATTCCATGTTCATTGATTGGAAGATTCAACATAGTGAAAATGGCTATATCACTTAAAGCAATATAAGATGTAATACAATTCTTATCAAAATCCCAATGGTATTTTTCAAATAGATAAAACAAAAATCATCAAATTTGTATGGAACCACAAAAGATTCTGAATAACCAAAGCAAACCTGAGAAAAAAAAGGACAAAGCTGGAGGTATCCCACTCCTTAACTCCAAATTGTACTGCAAAGCTACAATAATTAAAACATGACCATTATATGGTATTGGCAGAAAAACAGACATGCAGACCAATGGAACAGAATTGAGAGCCCAGAAATAAACCCACAATTATATGGGCAACTAATTTTCAACAAAGGAGCCAAAAACATACAATGGAGAAAAGAATGACTCTTCAAAATGCTGTTGGCAAAATTAACTCAAAATGGATCAAAGATCTAACTATAACACCTGAAACAATAAGATGCATAGAAGAAAACATAGGTATTAAATTTATGAACCTTAGTCTTAGAGATGATTTTATGAATGTGACCTCAAAAGAAAGGGAAATAAAAGCAAAAACAAATGAATGGGACTATATCAAAATAAAAAGCTTCTGCACAGCAAAAGAAACCATCAACAAAACAAAACAAAGAGGCAATCAACTGAATGGGAGAAGATACTTGCAAACAACACCTCTAATGAGGGACTAATATCCAAAATATATAAAGAACTCATACAACTCAACAACAACAAAAAAACACACACTCCAATAAAAAATGGGCAGAGAACCTGAACAGACACTTCTCCCAAGAAAATATACAGGCAGCCAACAGATATATAAAAATATGCTCAACTTTACTAGCTATTAGGGAAATGCAAATCAAAACCACAATGAGATACCACCTCACACCTGTTAGAATGGCTATTATCAACAAGACAAGTAATAACAAGTGTTGGAGACGTTGTGGAGTAAAAGGAACCCTCATACACTGCTAGGCTGATGTGAATATAAATTAGTACAGCCACTATGGTAAACAGTATGGAGGTTCCTCAAAAAATTAAGACTAGAATTATCATATGACCCAGCAATTCCTCTTCTGGGTATCTACCCCCAAAATTTGAAAACATTTATTTGTAAAGATATATGTAACCTTATGTTTATTGCAGCATTATTCACAGTGGTCAAGACATGGAAGCAACCAAAGTGTCCTTCGATAGATGATTGGATAAAGAAGGTTTGGTACATATATAGACAATGGAATACTACTCTGTCATAAGAAAAGATGAAATATTACTTCAAAAAGAATAAAGTACTTAGGAATAAATTTAATCAAAGAAGTAAAAGACCTGTACTCAAAAAATTGTAAGACATTGAAGAGAGAAATCAAAGTAGATACAAATAAATGGAAATACATACCATGTTCATGGATTAGAAGAATTAATATAGTTAAAATGTCAATACTACCTAAGGCAATATATAGATTCACTGCAATTCCTATCAAGCTACCAAGGAAATTCTTCTCAGAAATAGAACATATAATCCTAAAATTTATATGGAACCATAAAAGACCCCAAATAGCCACAGCAATCTTGAGAAATAAGAACAAAGTGGGAGGTATCACGCTACCCGATATCAAATCATACTACAAGACTACAGTAATCAAAACAGTATGATACTTGCATAAAAACAGACACATAGACCAATGGAACAGAATAGAGAGCCCAAGACACTCCCATAATATCATCAGCTGACTTTTCTACAGAAACTCTGCAGGCCAGAAGGGAGTGGCAGGAGGTCTTCAAAGTGATGAAAAACAAAGGCCTGCAACCTTGATTGCTTTATCCAGCAAGGTTATCATTTAAAATTGAAGGAGAGATAAAGAGCTTCCCAGAAAAGAATAAGCTGGGGGAGTTCATTACCACCAAGCCAGCATTGCAGGAAATGTTAAAAGGGCTTCTTTAAGCAGAGGAAAGAGAAAAACAACCTAACTAATGAAGACCAGGAACACAAATAACAAAATGGAAATAACTATGCACCTATCAATAATCTCATTAAATGTAAATGGATTGAATGCTCCAATCAAAAGACATAGGGTGGCTGAGTGGATAAGAAAGCAAGACCCTTGCACATGCCTTATACAAGAGACTCACCTCAGGTCAAAAGACACATATAGGCTGAAAGTAAAGGGGTGGAGTAAAATATTTTATGCAAATGGAACTGATAAAAAAGCTGGAGTAGCTATACTTATATCAGATAAAATAGACTTTAAATTGAAGACCATAATAAAGGACAAAGAAGGGCACTTCACAATAATAAAGGGATCGATCCAACAAGAGGACATATCCCTAGTAAACATCTATGCACCTAACATAGGAGCCCCCAAATATATAAAAAATATATTGACAGACATAAAGACAGAGATCAACAGTAACACTATCACAGTAGGGGACTTCAACACCCTCCTGTCACCAATGGACAGACTCTCCAGACAGAAAATCAACACAGAAACAGTGGCCTTAAATGAAACATTAGACCAGCTGGATTTAATCTATATTTTAGAGCATTTCACCCCAAAGCAACAAAATATACATTCTTCTCAAGTGCACTTGGAACAAGATAGACCACATGTTAGGCCACAAAACAAATCTCAATAAATTTAAGAAGATTGAAATCATATCAAGCGTCTTCTCCAACCACAACGCTATGAAACTAGAAATCAATTACAAGAAGAAATCCGGAAAGCACACAAATATATGGAGGCTGAAAAATATGCTACTAAATAGTGAGTGGGTCAAAAAGAGATCAAGGAGGAAATCAAAAGCTATCTCAAGACAAATGAAAATGAAAGCACCATAACCCAAAATCTCTGGGATGAAGCAAAAGCAGTCCTAAGAGGGAAGTTCATAGCAATGCAGGCCTATCTAAAGAAGCAAGAAAATTTTCAAATCAACAGATTATCCTTACACCTCAGGGAACTGGAAAAAGAACAGCAAAATAAGCCCAAAGGGAGTACAGGGAAGGAGATAATAAAGACCAGAGCAGAAATAAATGAAATAGAGACCAGAAAAACAAAACAAAAGATTAATGAAACCAAGAGCTGGTTTTCTGAGAAGATAAACAAAATTGACAAACCTCTAGCCAGACTCATCAAAAAAAAAAAAGGAGAGAGAGAGAGAGGACTCAAATTAGTAAAATAAGGAATGAAAGAGGTGAAGTGACAACAGACTCCACAGAAATACTAAAAATCTTAAGAAATTACTATGAGCAATTATATGCCAACAAATTTGACAATCGGGGGGAAATGGATAATTTCCTAGAAGCACACAACCTTCCAAAGCTAACTCAAGAAGAAACAGAAAACCTGAATAGACTGATTACCATCAAGGACATTAAATCAGTAATCAACAAGCTCCCAACAAACAAAAGCCCTGTACGAGATGGCTTCACAAATGAATTTTATTAATCATTCAAAAAAGAATTATCACCTATTCTTCTCAAACTATTCCAAAAAATCCAGAAGGAGGGAAAGCTCCCTAACTCTTTCTATGAAGCCACGATCACCCTGATTCCAAAAACAGACAAAGACAGTACAAAAAAGGAAAACTACAGGCCAATACCTCTGATAAATATTGATGCAAAAATCCTCAACAAAATCTTAGCAAACAGAATTCAGCAATATATTAAGAAGATCATATATCATGACCAAGTGGGTTTCATCCCTAGTATGCAAATCAATTAATGTGATACGCCACATCAACAAAATGAAAAAACAAAAATCATATGGTCATATCAATAGATGCAGAAAAAGCATTTGACAAAATACAACAGCCATTTATAATAAAAACTCTTAGCAAACTGGGACTAGGGGGATCATATCTCAACATAATAAAGGCCATATATGATAAACCCACAGCTAACATCATACTCAATAAAACCATTCCCTTTAAGAACAGGACTAAGACAAGGCTGTCCACTTTCTCCACTTTTACTCAACATAGTTCTGGAAGTTCTAACCACAGCAATCAGACAAGAAAAAGAAATAAAAGCATACAAATTGGTAAGGAGGAAGTATAATTGTCATTATATGCAGATGACATGATACTATACAGAGAGACTCCCAAAGACTCCATCAAAAAACTATTGTAACTGATAAATGAATTAAGCAAGGTACAGGATACAAAATCAATATTCAGAAATCAGTTGCATTTCTATATACCAATAATAAACCATTGGAAGGAGAAATTAAGAAAACAATTCCATTTACAATTGCTCCAAGAACTATAAAATACTTAGGAATAAATTTAACCAAAGAAGTAAAATACCTGTACTCAGAAAATTATGACACTGAAGAAAGAAATAAAAGAAGATACAAACAAATGGAAAAACATTCCATGCTCATGGATAAGAAGAATTAATATAATTAAAATGTCCATACTCCATAAAGCAATATATAGATTCAATGCAATTCCTATCAAACTACCTAGGGCATTTTTCACAGAAATAGAAAATATAATCGTAAAAGTTATATGGAACCAAAGAAGACCCCAAATATCCACAGCAATCCTGAGAAATAAGAACAAAGTTGGGGGCATCATGCTACCAGACATTAAAATGTACTACAAGGCTACAGTAATCAAAACAGTATGGTACTGCCATAAAAACAGGCACATGGATCAATGTAACAGAATAGAGTGCTCAGAACTAAATCCAGGCATATATGGGCAGTTAGTCTATGACAAGGGAAGCAAAAATTTACATTGGGGTAGAGATAGTCTATTTAATAAATGGTGCTGGGAAAATTGGTCTGACACATGCAAAAAAATGAACTGGACCACCTCCTTACACCATATACAAGTACAAATTCAAAATGGATTAAAGACCTAAATGTAAGACCTGAAACCATAAAACTCCTAGAAGAAAATATAGGGTCTAAATTTGCAGACATCACCCTGAGCAATATTTTTACTGATATATGCCCAAGGGCAAGAGAAATAAAAGAAAAAAAATGAACATATGGGACTACATCAAACTTAAAAGTTTTTTCACAACAAGGAAACCATCAATAAAACAAAAAGGAAGCCTATGGAATGGGAGAAGATAGTTGTCAATGAGATATCTGATAAGGGGTTAATAACCAAAATTTATAAAACACTCATTCAACTCAACACCAAAAAGCAAACAATCCAATTAAAAAATGGGCAGAGGATATGAAGAGGCATTTCTCTAAAGAAAACTACAGATGGCCAAAAGGCATGTGAAAAAATGCTCAGTCTCACTAATCATTAGAGAGATGCAAATAAAAACCACAATGAGATACCACCTCACCCGGGTCAGAATGGCTATCATCAATAAATCAACAAACAACAAATGCTGGCGAGGTTATGGGAAAAGGGAATCCTGGTGCACTGTTGGTGGGATTACAGATTGGTGCATCCATTATGGAAATCAGTATGGAGGTATCTCAAAAAACTGGAAATGGAACTACTGTATGACCCAGCAATTTCACTCTTGGATATCTATCCAGTGAAACCCAAGACTCTAATTCGAAAAAATATATGAGTCCCTATGTTTATTGCAGTGCTATTTACAATAGCAAAGACTTGGAAACAACCAAAATGCCCATTGGTAGATGACTGGATTAAGAAACTGTGGTACATTTATACAATGGAGTATTACTCTGCTATAAAGAAGAATGAAATTGTACCATTTGCAACGATATGGATGGACCTAGAGACTATTATGTTAAGTGAAATAAGTCAGTCTGAGAAAGACAAACACCATATGATCTCACTTACATGTGAAATCTAAAAAACTGAATGAACGAGCAAAGTAAACAGAAATAGTTTCAGAGATATGGAGGAACAACTGATGGCTGCTAGTTGGGAGGTGGGTGGGGATGAGGGAGAAAGGGGAGGCATTAGACAGCATAAATAGGTAACTATAATTTTGCCATAGGAATATGAAAGACAGTTCGAGGACTATAATTAATAATGTTGTAAATATTTTATAGTGTGTCCGATGGTCAGATGGTTAGGCAGGCCACTTCATGGATGGGGAAGAGGCTTGATCACTGCACTGTACATCTGAAGCTGATGTTGTATAATATTGTACGTCAACTATAAGTGAATATTTATATATAGTCACGGGACATAGAGTATACTGTGGGAGTGGAGTCAAGGTACTTTTAATAGATATGTATGGTATGGCGGGGGGGAGTGGAGTAGCGGATTAGGGGAGGAGGGTTGTCACTTAGAGGGGTAATAAGTATAGTTATTGCACTGTGTTGTACAGCTGAAACTAATTTTTTAAAAATGTTTATTTCACAATAAAAAAAAGAAAGAAAATATTAAATAGTACCATTTGGAATAACATGGATTTATCTTGAAAGTATCATGTTAAGCGAAATAAAGTCAGACAGAAAAAGTCAGTAACTGTATGACTTCACTCATATGTGGGATATAAAACAGAAAGTAACAAATGAATAAGTGAAACAAAGCTCATAGACATACACAATGAAAGGGTGGTCATCAGAAAGGAAGGAGGTTGGAGTAGGATGAAGAGGGTAAAGGGGATCAAATATATAGTAACAGAGGGATACTGGACTTTGGGTGTTGAGCGCACAATGCAATATATAGATGATGTATTATAGAATTGTACACTTTAAACTTATATACTGTTATTAACCAATGTTACCCCAATAAATTTAATAAAAATTTTAAAAATATCTTGCCAGTAAATACTTTTGTCATTTTTGTTTCTATGAAATCATATTTTCTATAACAACATGCACTGAAAATAACTTTTTTTAAAGGAAAACAAAAACAAAACCCATGGTTATGTGTCTTATAAAGCTGAAATTTGCAGTCATCAATATTTCCCAGCAATCCTATTTATTATTAACTGGTAAATTCATTTACAAGTCTTTTTTCTAGTGTTTTAGATAGTTTTATTTAATTTTTGAATGAGTAATGTATTTAAATGGGCTCAAAAAGCAAAATAAAGAATAAAAATGTAAACAAGTGAAAATTCTTTTTCAGTCTATCCAGTTTCTGCTGCTCTCCAGTCAGGTAACCTGTGTAATTTTTGTGTCCTTCCATAGTCTTTTTTTTTTCCAGAAATCTTATTGGGGAACAGTGTGTATTTCCAGGACCCATCACCTCCAAGTCAAGTAGTTGTCTTCAATATAGTAGTGGAGGGTGCAGCTCAGTGGGCCATGTGGGGATCAAACCAGCACCCTTGGTGTTATGAGCACTGTGCTCTAACCACCTGGGCTAACTGGTCGCCCTTTTATAGTCTCTTTGTGAATACACAAGAAATACAGTCAGCCACGATAGCCCCTTCTAAAACATCCACCTGCTGCTTCATCCCTCACTTCTCTCTTTGACTCATACTTTATTGTCACAGTGCTCTCATTTCCCCACTCATCCACTAACCTACTCCATGTGCATCCATCTTTTCCTTTTCCTCCTCTAACAATGGAAAAGGTATTCTTTGTCCTACTTAAGTCCAATTCTTTCACAAAGGTTTACGCACTATCTTCTGCACTGTCTCAAAACTTAGCTCCTTCAGTTCTCCCCTTCCTCCTCCTGTATCTCCACTGTCTACCTGTCTAAGTTCTGGAGCTAGCTATTTTCATTTACATGAATTGAAATGAAAAATTATCTTCCTCAGTGGCACCAGCCACACTGCAAGTGCTCAGTAATCATGTGTGGCTGGTGGCTATGGAAGTGAACTGCTCAAATGCAAAATATTTTCATCATTGCAGAAAGTTTTGTTGGACAATGCTATTCTAGAGCATGTTTGAAAAGTGATAGCATGTCCCAGTTTCATTACTAAGTGTGATTTTGGTTAAGTTATTTTCTCTACCAATCTTCAGTTTCTCTAGCTAGTAAAGTGAGAAAAACTAGTATCAACTTTGCAGATTACTGTATGCAAAGAACGTGTATTGTGTACACTGTCAAAGAATTGAATATACAACTCATAAATATAGATAAGTACATAGGTATAGGTATGAATACAGAAATAGATATATAGAGATAAAATTATTTCAAAACAATTCTTAGTTTTCTCTTTTCCATAATGGAAAATTTCAGTCCCATTGAATCTACTTTTTTCAACCTTAGGCAATTTTATTAAATTCTATTTACATACTCAAGACCTCTAAAGTGTGGACCCACATTTATGCTCCTATTTCACTCTATAAATACTTTTAAAATAAGCTATTATTATATTGTCAGTAAGTGCAAAGACCATAATGTTGTATTCAGTTCACAAAATAAATATTCAATTAATTTTGTTGAAAATGGGTTAAATCTAGCTACAGACATCTGATTAATATTTTTTGTGTGAGAATGCCATTCACTTCATCAAACTATACTCCCATTTATATGTTTAAGTATTATGTTTTCTTATTATCTTCTACCATAGAATCTATAATCATATAAATTTTATTGCTTCCTAAGTCTTCAAATCTTCATTAGCCCATCTGAACTGCTTTTGAATTTCTTCCAATTTAAAGATTATTGTTAAAGAATCTACTTATAGTCAAAAAGCTATACTTGACTATCACTAATAACCAAATAATTATGTTTGATAAAAATCTTTGATTGTACTCGCAGACTCTATTATCTGAATAAATAATATAATTAAAAGGGGAAGAAACAAAATATAATAAAGAATTTTATAGTTATTACCCCTTGCTGTCTATATAAAAAGTCACTTTTTCCCCCTAAAAGAAGCACTTTCCTTCTAGATGCTTGCCTTGAGATATTTTAAATACATGATTTTAAAATTGTTAATTTTGTATTTGAATACATTTTTTCAGTAAAAACATGTTGAAAATACAAATTACTAAAATTTTCAAGTAAGAGGAGCCCTTTCATCACTTTAACTGTTCTCAAAAGTAAATGCATCATGATTCCCTTATGTCACCTTAAGAACTCTGCATATTTATTAAACATACTACAAATACTTATTGAACATTTGATCAAATATTTCCTTATAAGCAAACACATTGTACAGAAACAAAAATTTACAGAAAAGATAAAACAAGATATATTCACATAAAAATTTATTTTTAATCAGCATTTACAATTTAATTTAACATGTTAAGTATTTTTACATAAATCATTTCATTTAATCTTCAAGAATGTTTATGACTTTTGGGTACTGAAATTCATGCATTCAAAATTAACTTGTACACAATTTTTATATGTTCACTGACTACATAAGGCCATATACATTTTAAAAAGAGGGATTCAAGTGTCAAAAAAATTAGGATACAAAATGGAAGAGTGGGGAGGTATTAAAAATAAAATAAACTAGGTAGCTATAAATAAATAGTTAATATTTAAAATATATTGCTAATGTTTTAAGTTGCAGAAAAGAGTAGTTTACTAATACTCATGTAATAAAAGATATATCCATTAATATTTATATATTTGAGATTATTTAGACTATTAATGGAACAGGATTTTTTTGTTCTGTTTGAATTTCTACCAATTTTTTAAATATTTTAATTTTTATCAATTCAATGTATCTAGTCTTGAAAGTCTTAAAACAACAACAAAAACAATCTTCTATGTCATATCTCCTAAACTACTAAACTATTTTCTCCAAGAACAATACTTTCTTAATATATCTATTTGCTTCTATATTTCTAAATAAATGTATTACACTTAGATTTCATGATCTAACAATTGAATACATTATGCATTAACTTCCTATTATGGTAAGCATCATCCTACACAAACCCTTCCCATATCTCCTTTGTGATTACATACCTTGTAAGATTTATATGTTTAGGGATATATAAATATTGCTCCCTGCTGAGCCAAATGATAGTCAAATGTTTTATCATTATTTTTCCGTTCTTATATTACTTGTTATGTTTCCAAGAGTCAAGATTTACCTTTTTAAGTTAGTATATTATTTTGCTTGTTGTACTTTATGCTTACAGTTAACTCCCAAATTTTTCAACAGAATTGTAATACTACTTATCTTAATACTATTTTCCCGACGATCAAAACGAATCAAACAAATCAAATCAAAGTAATTTTCCCCCATAAATCCTCCTCTTTGGGTTTTCTGGTTTCTTGTGAAACCTGATCTGGTTGCTCTCACAGCCTTTTGCAGATTGCAATTTAGAGCTTTTCTTTGCCTCTCTTCTGTGAAAGCCCACATATTTCTCTGTCTTAGCTAACTTTTATTTTTTGTGGAATAGCAGTCTCTTATTGAGAATAAGTATATGGAAAATAATTTGCTGAAATCTTGTATGTCTATAATATGTCTTTCTTTTTATATGAACAGAGAGTTTGGGTACATATTGACTTTTAAGTTGAAATTATTTTCGTCAAATTTCATGTGCTAGGTACCTGTAGACCTTTCCAATCTCTTGACTCATGTTTCTTCAGTTCTTTCAGTTGTGGGGATTTTCATATATTATATCTCCATTTTCTCTTTTTTCTTTCTAGAATTCTTATTCATTTTGATGTTGGACTTCCTGAAAAATCTTCTAATTTTCTTATACTTCCTAATGCTTATTTTATTATTTGTCTTTTCATACTACTTTCTTGAAGATTTACTCTTTATTTTTCAACCCTTTTATTTAGATTTTTAATTTTGGTTTTAATACCCAAGAGCTCCTTTTCATTCTCTGATTATTTTTCTCTTTAATAACATTCTTTCACTGTTTCATGGAATCAATAGTTTTTTTTATCTCATTGATGTTATCAATTAGATTTTGTTTTCTTCTGCTCCCTAAATTGTCTCTATTTCTTTTTTTCCTATTACAAATGTATATTATTTATTTATTATTGTTTCAGGTGTACAAAATAACATAATGATTAACCATTTACATACCTCACAAAGTGATAACCCCAACAAGTCTACTACTCATCTGACACTGTACATAGCTATTACAATATGATTGACTATGTTCCATATGCTGTACTTTATATCCTTTGATGATATATTTGTATATTTTTAATTATAGTTGACATTCAATATTATTTTGTATTAGTTTCAGGCATACAGTGCAGTGGTTAGGCATTTATATAATCTATGAAGTGATCTCCCTGATAAGTCTGGTACCCACCTGATACCCTACATAGTTTTTACAACATTATAGACTTTATTCTTCCTACTGTATTTCACATCCCCATGACTATTTTGTGACTACCAACTTGTGCTTCCTAATCCTTTCACCTTTCTCACCTATCCCTACATAGCTTTGTAGCTCCTATGAGGTAGCTACCAGCCAGACACAGGAGGGCTTAAATTGACCTGCATAAGAGCCCCTCCCAAGAGACAACAGAGAAAAAACACTTAGAGGCTGACTTCAGATGACTCCAGACTAGTACCCAATTAGCCCCACAAGCAGCAAACCCAAAGGGTGGTCTCAACAGGTATAAGAGCCCACAGGGGCACATCCCTTTCTGAGAGGTGAGCCCACACACACAGCATTTCATACACTTTGGGTATAGATAATCCTCACAGCCAGTCAGCCTGAGAGTCATTTCCACTGACTGACGTGCCAAAAGCAATCAAGACTCAACTACAACAAAAGAATACACACAAGGGACACTCCAGGAGTACATGCACTGATGATTGAGGAGACTATACCACTGGACCACACAGGACACATACTACATCAGGTCACCCAGCAAAGACTGAGAGATATAAGAGATCTACCTAATACATAGAAGCAAGCATTGAGAGGCAGCCAGAATGAAGAAACAAAAGAAACATGTCCCAAAAACAAAACAAGAGAAAACTCCAGAAAAATAACTAAATGAAATGTAGGCAACCAACCTACCAGAGTCAGAGTTTAAAACACTGGTTATAAGAACACTTAAGAAACTTAATGAGAAGTTCAACGAAGAGACAGTAAGCATAAAGTAGGACATAGGAACCATAAAAAAGAACCAGCTGGAAATAAACACAATAACTGAAATGAAGAATATACTAGAAGGAATCAACAGCACAGAATCAAAGTAGAAATTTAGAAGACAAAGTAGCACAAAACACCCAATAGGAACCGTAAAATGAAAAAATAATAATAAAAAAAAGAAGATAGTTTAAGGGACCTCTGGGAAAACATCAAGCGTAACAATATTCACATCATAGGAGTACCAGAAAGAAAGGAGAGGGAGCACAAGATAGAGTACCCATTTGAAGAAATAATGATGGAAAACTTTCCTAACCTGGCAAAGGAAATAGACATACAAACCCAGGAAATACAGAGAGTCCTGAAAAAGATGAACCAAAATAGATCAATACAAAGACAAATTATAATTAGAATGGCAAAGGTTAAAGACAAAGAGAGAATCCTAAAAGCAGCAAGAGAAATATAACTAGTTACTTACAAGGGAGCTCCCATATGACTATCAGTTAATTTCTCAATAGAAAATTTGCAGGCCAGAAGAAAGTGGCAGGAAATATTCAAAGTGATGAAAAACAAGAGCCTACAACTAAAACTACTCTACATAGCAATACTATCATTTAAAATTGAAGGAAAGATAAAGAGCTTCCCAGACAAGGAAAAGCTAAATGAATTCATTACCACCAAGCCATTATTACAAGAACTGTTAAAAGGACTTTTTTAAGCAGTAGAAAGGAGAAAACAAACAAACAAACAAAAGATAAAAAATATAAATAATAAAGTGGTGTTAACTATGCACCCATCAATAACCACTTTAAATGTAGAGATTAAATGCTCTAATCAAAAGACAAAGGGTAGCTGAATGGATACTAAAACAAGACTCATGCATATGCTATCTACAGGACACCTACTTCAGATTGAAAGACACACATAGATTGATAGTAAAGGGATGGAAAAAGATATTTCACATAAATTGAAGCAAGAGAAAAGCTGGAGTAACAATACTTATATCGGACAAAATAGACTTTAAAATGAAGACTTAATAGGAGACAAAGAAGGACATTACATAATGATTAAAAAGATCATCCAACAAGAGGACATAACCATAGTAAGAATCTACGCACCCAACATAGAAGCACCTGAATATATAAAACAAATATTGACTGAAATAAAGGCAGAAATTAGCAGTAACAAAATCATAGTAGTTGACTGCAACACTCCAGTGAAACCAATGGACAGTTTTTCCAGACAGAGAATCAACACAAGAACAGCAGCCTTAACTGACACACTAGGCCAGAAGAATTTAATTGATAGTTTTAGAGCATTTTATCCCAAGGCAGCAGAATATACATTCCTTTCAAGTACACATGAACCATATTCCAAGATATACCACATGTTAGGCCACAAAACAAGTCTCAATTAATTTAAGAAGATTGAAATCATATCAAGCATCTTTGCTGACCACAATGGTATGAAACTAAAAATCAGTTACAAGAAAAAACTAAAAAGCACACAAACACATCGAGACTAAATAACATGCTACTAAATAATGAATGGGTCAACAATGAGATCAAGGAAGAAATAAAAAAAATACCTTGGGACAAATGAAAATGAAAACACAATGACCCAAAATCAATGGTAAGAGCCAAAGTACTAAAAGGGAAATTTATAACAGTGCAGGCCTACCTCAAAAAAACAAGAAAACCTCAAATAAACAGTCTAATTTCCACCTAAGACAACTGGAAGAAGAACAGCAAACAAAACCCAAAGTGAGCACAGGAAGCAAATAATAAAGATCAGAGCAGAAAAAAACAAAATAGAGGCTAAAAAAATCAATATAAAAGATCAATGAAACCAAGAGCTGTTTTTTGAAAAGATAAGCAAAATTGACAAATTTTTAACCAGATTCATCAAAAAAGAAAGAGTACCCCAATAAATAAACTTAGAAATGAAAGAAAAGCGACAACCAACACCACAAAAATACCAAAAAAAAAAAATTAAGAAAGTACTGCAAGCAACTGTACACTGCAAATTGGAGAATCTGTAAGAAATGAATAAATTGCTAGAACCATACAATCTTCCAAGGCTGAATCAAGAAGAATCAGAAAATCTTAACATAATGATTACTACTAATGAAATTAAATCAGTAATCAACAAACTCTCAACAGACAAAAGTCCTGGATCAGATGGCTTCACAGGTGAATTTTAACAAACATTCTAAAGAGAATTAATACCTATTCTTCTCAAGCTGTTCCAAAATTTCAAGAGGAAAGAAGGCTACCAAGCTCATTTTATGAGGTCACCATTACTCTGATTCCAAAACCAGACAAAGACAACACAAACAAACAAACAAACAAAAACATATAGACCAATATCCCTAATGAACACAGAAGCAAAAGTCCTAAACAAAATATTACCAAACTGAATACAGCAATACATTAAAAAGTTCATACACCATAATTAATTGGGATTCATCGCTCGAATGCAAGTTTAGTTCAGTATCCACAAATCAATTAATGTGACACACCACATAAACAAAATGAAAAATAAAAATCATATGGTTATATCAATAGATGCAGAAAAAGTATTTGACAAAATCTAGCATCCATTTATAATAAAAACTCTCAGCAAAGTGGGTCTAGAGGGGACATAGCTCAACATAATAAAGACCATTTATGACAAATCCACAATAAATATTATCTCAATGGGGAAAAACTAAAAGCATACTCTTTAGATCAGGAACAAGACAAGGATATTCACTTTCACTACTTTATTCAGCATAGTACTGGAAGTTCTAGCAACAGAAATCAGACAAGAAAACAAAAACCCAAATGGGAAAGACGTAAACTGTCATTTGCAGATGACATGATTCTATACATACAGGACATGAAAGATGTCACCAAAAAACTATTAGAACTAATAAAAGAATTTAGTAAAGTCACAGGATACAAAATATTCAGAAATTGGTTGCATTTTTATACACCAATATTTTTATACACCAATAATAAACTATCAGTGAAAGAAATTAAGAAAACAATTAATTTACAATTGCATCAAAAAATGAAATGCATTGGAATAGATTTAACCAAGAAAGTAACAGACCTGTACTCAGAAAAGTATAAGACATTGAAGAGAGAAATTAAAAAAGATACATATAAACAGAAACACACACCATGCTCATGGATAGAAGGAATTAATATAATTAATATGTTCATACCACCCAAAGCAATTTATAGATTCAATGCAATCCCTATCAAAATAACAATGGCATTTTTTAAACAGAACTAGAACAAATAATCCTAAAATTTATATGGAACCATGAAAGACCTCAAAGAGCCACAGCATTCCTGAGAGGTATTATACTACCTGATATCAAATTATACTACAAGGCCATAGTAATCAAAACAGCATGATATTGGCATAAAAACAGACACATAGATCAATGGAACATAACAGAGAGCCCAGAAATAAATATGTGCTTATATGGCCATTTAATTTATGACAAAAAAGGCAAGAATATTCAACAGGGTAAAGACAGTCTATTCAATAAATGGTAAACTGGAAAACTGGACAGACACATACAAAAAATTCAGCTGGATTACCCTCTTACGCCAAGTAAAAGAATAAACTCAAAATTGATTAAAGACTTAAATGTAACACCTGAAACCATAAAAGTCCTAGAAAAAAATATAGGAAGTAAACTCTCAGACATTACCCTTAAAACATTTTTAGTGATTTATCTCCTTGGACAAGAGGAACAAAAGAAACAAATAAATGAGACTATATCAAACTAAAAATTTTTTGCACAGCAAAGGAAACCATCAACAAAATGAAAAGACATCCTACTGAATGGAAGAAGATATTTGCCAATGATACATCTGACAAGGGGTTAATATCCAAATTTATAAGATACTCTTACAACTCAACAACAATAAATGCACAATCCAATTTACAAATGGGCAGAGGACCTGAATAGACATTTCTCCAAAGGACATATAGATGGCCAATAGACATATGAAAAGAGCTCAATGTCACTAATCATCAGAGAAATGCAAATAAAAACCACAATGAAATATCACCTTGGGCCAGCTGAGTGGCTCAGTTGGTTAAGAGCTCGCTCAAGAGTTTGAGCTCTGAGCAACAGCAGTTCGAGTCCCGGCCCAAGCTGAGCAGCCACTGAGCTGCCAACATGTGGCAGGATGGCTCAGCTAAAAAAAAAAAAAAAAAAGAAATATCACCTTATACCTGTCAGAATGGCCATCATCAATAAATCAACAAACAAGAGTTGGCAAGGATGTAGAAACAAGGGAACCCTTGTGCACTGTTGGTGGGATTGCAAATTGGTACAGCCACCATGGGAATCAGTATAGGAATTCCTCAAAAAGTTAAAAATAAAATTACCTTATGGCCCAGAAATTCTACTCCTGGTCATATACCCAAATAAATCCAAAACACCAATTCAAAAAAGTATATGCACCCTATGTTTACTGCAGCACTATTCACAATAGCCCAGATATGGAAAAAACCAAAATGCCCATCAATAGAAAATTTGATAAAGAAATTGTGAAAAATAAATAAAAAATATAAAAAATGTGGGGAAAAAAAGAAATTGTGGTATATTAATACAATGGAGATTACTCAGCCATAAAAAAGAATGAAATCTTACCATTTGTCACAACATGGATGGGCCTAGAGGGTGGTATGCCAAGTGAATAAGTCAGACTGAGAAAGACAAATGCCATATGATCTCACTTACATGTGGAATCTAAAGAACAAAATAAACAAACAAACAAAACAGAAATAGACTCAGGGGTATAAAGTAAAAATCCAATGGTTGCTAAATGGAAGACGGGTTGGAGGGTTGGGTGAGAAAAGTAAAGGGATTTAGAAATAGAAATTTGCAATTACAAAATAGTCATGGGAATGTAACGTACAGTATGGGGATTTTAGTCAATAATATAGGAAAAAACTATGCATAGTGTCAGATGGGTACTAGACTTATTGGGGGATAATTTCATAAATTATATAAATGTCTAAACACTGTACACCTGAAACTAATATAAAATAATATTGAATGTCAACTATAATTTAAAAAATAGCCACAGGAAATAAAGGAATACAGTCAATAATATTGTGATAACTATGTACTGTGTCAGATGGGTAATCAACTTATTGGGGTGATCACTTTGTGAGGTATAGAAATGTCTAATCACTATGTTGTTTTATTCACCTGAAACTGAAAACAAAACAAAAAAAGAATGAGGAATTTACAATAGCTTCATGTACGAATTCACAGAATGTTAAAATAAGAAGTACTGGAGTTCAATTATCACAACCCCATTATTTTATAGATGAGATAGCTATGTCTAAAGAGGTTTAACAACTTATTCAAAGGCTTAAAGACTATAAAATATATCTGTGTAATTATTTTAGGATTTTCATTGAAGGGTGGTAAGAGTCTATAAATTCTAAGATATAATTCATGACTAGCTATGAAGACTTTCTAGCTAATTTATATTTTAGTCCAAACCATAATTTATCAGAAAACTTTATTTAAATCACTTTCATAAAAGCAACCAAAGTTATTTTAATGTGCCACCCAGCAAGTTTTTTCTGAAATGTCACTGTCACTGAAATATATAACAATAGTGTGATTATTCTGAATTAAATAATATCAACATTAGTCTTTGTGAACTCCTGACAAACACCCACCTTTAACCACCCACTTCACTTTATATGTGAAACTAGTAAAATGCTATATTTATTTCAGGGTGCATTTGCCCAGGTAATTTCCAAACTCCAACTCTGGTTCTGGTGCCCAGATTTCTTTTTTAGCCCTTTGACTTCACACATCGAAATTTATGGTGCATTTCACAGTGCTCCCTGCTGTGGGCCTCATGAGGTCCTGGCTGCCAGGCCACTAGGAAACAAGAAATGAATGCTGGAAAAGCCTGTGGCTGTTCTTAACTAAAGAACTGCAAACATGACCAAAGTTCCCCGCAAATCCTGCTGGATTGTTGGAAGAAAAATGGCAACAAGCTGCAGCCATTCAGTGAAGCAATATTTTCCTTATTACTTGCAAAGTCTTTTATTTAGACTCAACAGTATCATATTTGAAATGATTTTATGCCTGGGGGCAATACTTGGGTAGCCATCTGTTCTCTCAGATTAGCTGTCAGATGAGTAGAGTTGTTTTCAGTCAATGTTTTCAAATTACTTTAAAATACCAACAAATTCAATATTTGTTCATGACATTAATGAGAAATATTTTCATGTTTTTGTCCTAAACAAAAAGTTGGATTTTCCAATGATTTCATATTATCTCCATAGTCACTGGTGCAAATTGGTAGATTCTGACATGAAAGAAAAGGAAAAAAGAAAAAAGAAAGGTGCCCAAAACGTCAAGATGGATTTGGTATACCGGAGCTATTTTTGCACTTGCAATTTTAAAAGTAAATCTTTAATTTGGAGATTTCTGCCTACCCACCATTACAAGCCCCTTCGGGGCAATGATCTATCAAGTTCTGACTGTCTCAAACTGTTTGTGCCGGATTCCACATTGATCACACTCACACTTGCTGCACTTTCAACCAGAGAGCCAAGAAACAATAATTTTCAATTAAGAAACCAGAAGAAGACTTGGGGATTTGATTTATGGTGCATGACTAATTATCAAATAGCTGGCCTAATGAAAATTAAGCTGCTGGTTACTACAAAGATTTAACTTCATTTTCTTGAAGAGATGCTGATATGATCCAGAATATAATTTATTGAAGTAGTATGATGCATTTTAAAAGTCATAGACATGTAAATGAGATAATTATCATTTTTAAATGACAAGGCTACTTATTTATATTATGATGAATTTTATATTCAGGGAACATATACACCTGAAATAAAAGATTATCTTTCCTTCGTTCTTTTTCTACTGGAAGATCTAAATACATTGCACATAGTGTAAGGATTAGAGGATCTTTTTCTAAAAAAGGAAAGTTAAAATTAATAGCTTCTTAATTTTTTTGAAAATGTCTTGATCTAAATTATTCAGAATAAATAAATGAGTGAAAACTTTAAAATCATATAAAATATTATCAAGTGAATGTATCAGACGATATTTATATTTTATGTTGATTACAATTTTTTTCTTGTATTGTTAAATAAGACTTACAAACACAAATATCTAAAATCATAAATATGCTAGGATGCAGATTTTCTTTGTTCCATAAATGAAACAATTTAATGCTATGTCATATGTGATATTCTTTGCCATATTAACCTGGGCCCTGTTTACAAATACTCAACTTTCCACCATTCTTTGGCTCTACTTTACCTCACACATTCTCCTGTGCAACCAGTTTCAACCATTCCTTTTTTCCCAAACATCACATTCATTTCCTGCCAGTCTTCCTTCACTCATATAAGTCTATTTATAAACTTCACCCAAATTTACATCTCCAAATTCTACCATATTTCAAACCCAATCTTAGATGTCACATCCTCCATGAAATGAGCAAACATTTTCTCTTTATCCTTCCACTGTATCCTGAAAGGGTATCTCCTTTCTTGGAAGTCCCATAGCTTGTATGATCATCAGCCAGATCAGGGGTCTCAATCCTGACTGCTACTATGAGGACTCGTTACATCTTATTCTTGATTTGGGTCTTTTTAGTTCATGAAAATTTATCAAACTGAAAACTTATATGCACTCTTCTAAATGCATGTGCTGTACTTCAATAAGAAGCATTTAAAATATATCAGTGCTTTGTGAGGGTGAAAAGGGTAACTATTGCATTGTTCTGTACACCTGAAACTAACAATAAATAAATAAATTTTAAAAAAAAATTCACCTGAAAAAAAAATAATAATAAAAAATAAATAAATAAATAAATAAAATATATCAGTGCTATGACTCCATTCCAAACCAATTAAAGCAAAATTGCTGGAAATGGAGTTTTGAGCATTGGTATTTTTAAAAGTTCCCCAGATGTCTAACATTCAGCCCCTGACCTGGAGAAGTACCTTGAGAAGTTTTCTTCCTTCACAAAGGTAATTACTACTGAGATAACCAAGTGTGAATGGACAGCCAAAACTATAGAACTCCTAACCACAATCATTCCTCCAAGGAGTTTTATATTTGACCCTTTCCTAGGTCATGTGCTTCTGATTTATCATCACTACATGTTTCAGACCTGATCAGCTGTTCTTGACAATGTTTATTTCTAAAATGTGATCATTTCTATGGGGTTGATATTGTAGTCTTTGTAATTTTATATTTCTTATTAAATCCTTGTAAAAATAACATTCTCTCCTTTTGATTGTGTGCTTCTTGAGACCAGCAGCTGGTTCACATTTTTTAACAAATATTCATCGTAGCACCATTTCAATATATTTCATATAGTTGCTTTGCAAACTATAAAAAAGAAAAGTGAGAGGAAGAAAGTCAAAGTAGGGTAAGAAGGAGACTACTTTTATGTCTATGTTTAATTATGTCATTTCAGATGGCAAAAATATTAGAAGTAATCTTTGAATTGTCTAAATTATGATATATCAGTGATCAAACCTTTTTTGAAATAGCTTGTCTTTAGTAGAACTTATTTTCAGCTCTCCTCTATATTGTTCTTAAATTTTTTCATACAGGTATTAATTAATAAGTTTCCACTGGAATAAAACTTCTCAGTGACAAACCCACAATGTACTTTCATTCTATCATATGTCCAGAGCTGTCTTCCTAAAGGACAAATCTAACTGAGCCTCTGCCCTATTTCAGAATTTGACAACATACCTATCTCCTTGCTACTCAGATTGAAGTTTAGGGGCCACCAGAATGGCTGGGAGCCTAACAGAAATGCTGAATTCCTGGTCACACCCCAGAAAAACTGAATCAGAATCTGCATTTTAATAAGATCACCAAAGTGACTCATGTGCACACTGAAGTTTGAGAAACTCAGATGTGACAATAGTAAAGGCCAAGCCCCTCATTGCTTGTCTTCCATCTTCCTCTTCCAGCTATTTCCAGCTCATCCTTCAGACCCAAACTGTGTCCCTTATCGTGCTAGCTGACTTAGAGCTTCTGGAACAAACTGGCATTTTCTTGTATTTGCACCCATTGTTCTGTCCTGGCACCTGGTGAATTCCTCACTGAATTGAAGCAAGACCTTTCCTGACTCCTTAGGTAGAGTTGGAGTCTTTTTCTTCTCGTTTACAAGGCTCTAATTTAACAGTTTTCAAACTGTATTATAGATACTTTTCTTTATACTGTGGATGCCTTGAGAGTAGGAATTGCATCTTGTTAAATTGTACAGTCCTATCCAGAAATATTTTAGACAGAAAGAAGTAAGTCAACAGATGCTTTTTGAGTGCTGGACAAAAGGCCTAGATGAGAGTGTTCCCGAAAAAAGTGTTGCCAAGTGTTCCTTTTACAAGGGTGTACTTGAAAACCTCACATCTAACAGCACTTTATTGTGGTTATTTATTTACTACTGTATTGGTAGTAGAACAAGACATCCATAGAATTACAGAATTAGAAGTGTCTTCAGACATAATCTAATCATCCATTCATTCTCTTTCAAAGATGATTTGGGGTGATTAAGTTTCTCCTATACCCAGAGAACAGATGTACATTTACAAATATTTTTAACCCCTCTTTATGTTTTGGTATATATTTTGTACACAAACCTGATGCTCAATAAGTGATTTCTAAATAATAACATGAACTACTTAGCATTTTTAGTATTATTTTCAAAGGTAACCCTCACTGACCTGTATAAAATAAGATATAAAAAGCATTTATCACAGTGTCAGTATAATGTGAGTGATCAATAATAGATATATTTTCTTTCTCCCAGCCTTGCTTCCCTTTAACTTAAATCTCTCATGTTGATTTTAAATTCCCATTGTCTTTGTTCAATACTTAAGAAAAAAGAAGTTAAAAATCTGATCTCTAAACATTGTTTTAGTTGAAAGGTATCAATAAATAAAAAGTGTACTCATGTGTTTTCTTTTCTTTGCCATACTGCTAATAAAAGTATCAATGCAGAGCTTGTTGTTGTTTTTAAAAACATAGAAAAAGGGTTGGCTGAGTGGCGCGTTGGTTAAGAGCTGACTTGGGATGCCAGAGGGCCCCGGTTCAGATCCCACATATGATGGCCAGTGACACTGACCTCTACAGCTAAGATGCTGAACAACAGCTCAACCTGGAGTTGGGCTGCCGTGAGTCACTGAGAACGGTGTAGGCTGCAGCCCCTGCTGCAGTGGGTTGCCATGGGCTACCGTGTGTAGCCAGCAGCCAGTGTGAGCGGCCAGCAGCCAGAAGCAATGTCCTCCACAACTAGACTGAAGAACAAAATGACAGCAACTTGTCTGTTCCCCTTCCCCCAATTCCCCAATAAAAATCTTTAAAAAAACATAGAAAAGAAACTTATAACACAATATTAAATAATATATATCTGAAGAAGGAAACCCTGAGTTAAGTTGTAGACTGGTGGTCTGCACATCATGTACCCACATAATTTAAACTCTCTGTATCTTGTATTTTATTCTTATGGGATTCCTTGATTCCTACAAGAGAATGGATGGCAAGAATTAAATCTTCAATGGGCTAACTGTATAAGTCATTTAACCAGGGGTTCTCTATCAGTAGCACACAAATCAATCCCAAAGAATCAAGCCCCTGTATGGCCAATGAGTAAGACTTGAGTGAGTATCAATTGTACAACAAGGTAAAATGAGAACTGCTGTATTGTTTTCATTATCTAGGTCTCTAAAACTGTCTTTGAGAAGAGTGGTACATTTTATGGATTTCCTGGTTCTAATGGTGTTCTTTTATTTAAAATTGTATGTCCTAAGTCAGTTAGTCCTCTTTTTATTAATCATTTCCTAATGAAGTAGTAATATGGACACTATCCAATAAGTCACAAATCGAGGAGAACAGAACACAACTTTATGTGTTTGTGGTATATGAGTAGACTTACATGTAAAACCTAAAACAAGTTTTAAAAGCTCTAAATAAAAGTTCAGAATATTGTTGCGTCATTAGATTAAGGAAATATTTCTTAGATAAGATTCAAAAAGCATGAAGCATTAAAAAATGTAAACTGAACTTTATTAAAGTTCAGTTAAAATTTAAGATTTCTGTTTTTTAAAAGACAGTCTTAAAAAAAGGAAAGTAACAGACTAGAAATTATTTGCAAGCAAATATTTGATAAAGATTTTGTATTTAGACGGTGTAAAGAACTCCCAAGATTTAATAAGAAAACAATTTCCTTCCCTCCCCCTCGCCCCGAAAATGGATAAAAGATCTTCACCAAGCAAGATATACAAATGGATAATAAGTATATTAAAATGATGCTAAACATTATTGGTTATTAGGGGAAAGCCAATCAAAACTATAATGAGATATCACTACACACCTACTAGAATGACTAAATTTTTTTTAAAAAACATACAAACACCAGAAAGCATAACTTAAGTACTTGTGAGGATGAGGAGCACCTGGAACTCTAATACCCTGCTGGTGGGTATGCAAAATGGCACAGCCTCTTTGGAAAACAGTGTAGCAATTTCTTTGAAAGTTAAATATGCAATTAAAAAAAACAAACCTGTAAAAAAAAAAACCACCCAAATCTGTAATCTTACTCCTAAATGGGATAATTTATTTCCTGAAGAAACAAAAGTATATACCCACAAAAAGACCTATATGCCAATTTTATAGCAGCTTTAGTAATAATATTGAAAAATTGGAACCATGTTAAATATCCATCAATTGGTGAATGTTCAGATTGTGTAATATTCATACAATGGAATACTACTCAGCAATAAAAGGGAAAAAACTACTTATATATTCAACAACATGGGAGAAGCTCACAATCATGAAGCTAACTAAAAGAAGCCAGAAACAACGTGACTATATACATGATTTAATTTATATGGCATTCTGACAAAGAGAATAATATAGAAACATAAATCATATGAGTTGTTGCCAGGGGCTGGAGGTTAAGTGAGGGGATTGAGCACAGACAAACTTGAGGGAATATTGAAGAAAGGTCCCCTGTTTCTGTTATTGCTTAACTTGAGCCATCTATTACAAAATGGCCTCTGCCCCCCCCCACACCCCGCCTTAGCTTGAGCTACCCAGAATCAGTAGCTGTTTTTGGAAATCATATGTGTGCAAATAATAGGATGTGAAATTATAACCTTATTGTCTCAACTTCTGTAATTGTACTTTTTTTGCCTCAGTTTACCCTGCACTAATAGGTGCCCAGCAAAACCCAAAAGTTCCTCTAAAGGCCCCATAGTTCCATTTCCCTTTTAGCTAATCTCTGCCCAGCAACAGTAACAGGACATATCTAGCTAATGCCTAAAAACGGTCTGTACTTAAACTAATAATCAATAAGGTTAGATATTCATATAACCCTGCTATTTTAACTCCTGTAATAACTCTTTACTAGGACTGGACACTTATCCTAACAGGGACCCCAACCCAGTAAGAGAGGGGGCTGGGGTCTGAGGGACTTTCCACCTGCAGGAAGGCTTACAGTTTCAACATTGCTCTGGGATTTTCCACATAGACATATCTCCCAGACTTGGGACTTCCTCATTTGGATTTGTTGTCAGTTTCTGTATAACTCAATGGAATTTTCTGCCTCAATGTACCCTAGCGGTTTTTGCCTTTATAAACCCTACCCAACTTCCCCTCGGGGCTGCGAGGTCTTTAGAGGCATTAACCCCCTAGTAGTCGCCGGCTTTACAATAAAGACTCCCTCAATTGGCTTAACTGGTATTGTTGTCTGCCTGACTCAGGAGCTTTGCTTTACAACAATATCTTTGTGTGATGGAAATGTTCTGTACCTTGATTGTGGTAATGGCAATTACACAAATATACATACAGATAAACATAAATATAGATATATCTGTATGCGTATGTGTGTTAAAAATTATTGAAATACCCAAAAAGAGAGAATTTTACTGTACTTAAATTACACCTTAATAAACCTGACTTAAAAGACTAATGATTAATTATAATATATTTGGAGCATATACATATGAGTATAATATCATAGCAACAAACAGTTTCTACAGGTTAAGTTCTGTATGAACTAGAACAGTTACTTCTGTGTTTCAGTTACTGATTTCATAATTTTAATAAGAAGAATTGCAAAAACTTCTCTACTTACTTTCTGTAACCTCAGAAGGATCCCAACATCTATTTACATGCTGTTGAATGGGGATCTTTCCTGTTTTCATAGAATTGCCACTAACGTTTCAATGTTAAAAGAACAATGGAAGCTAATTGGCCTCATAAACTAAAGAGTATCATAAAGTACACCCCCATAGAAATCACCAAAAGAAGGCAGAACTGCTTGGCTAGTCCTACCATCATATAATAATGATACTACTACTAATAATAACAACAACAACAACAACAACAATAATGAAATGAGAAGAATCAAGGAAGATGATTGCAGTGGTGGCATCTTCCCTCCTCTCATCTAGAACTAGAAGAGAAGGATTCTAAGAGAACCTCTTAAAGACTCACAGAGAAATCTGGCATCTTATTTCCCATTTTAATTTTTGTTTATAAAGTAAACTAGCATGACTGCCCTCAGCATCTATTGAAGTAAAGGGAAAAGAGAATTGGAGAGACATGGCAGAGCAGCTAGTACTACAATTGCTTAACATGCCTGAGGGCCAAGTGGACCACAGAAGATAGCTAGATTTGGACCATTTTGCCATTTCTTCTGGATAAGGCTCAATCTAAATGAGGAAATTTCAAGACTTAGAGACTTTGTGGTGTGCTGCCTTGAGAATAAGCTGAGGAGGATGATGAAGGAAGATCACAAGATCAATCATTCAAGTTTGGAAACTGTGCAGTAGAGGACTTCCTGGTGAACTCATCCACAGTCCTCCATAAAGCATCCAAACCCAAGAGAGGCCAGTTAAGTAAAGAGCTCTTTGCTTCTTGTTCTCTGTCCAACTTCACCACCATTGCACACAGAGGGATAAAATTCACCCAGAAAGGGAAGCTGAGTATAATAGGTTATGTCTCCCACACCAGTACACCTCCCTCAAACCAACAGTTATTCTGGTGGGAGAGAGTAAAGCCTGAAATGACTTTTAAGTCTAAATTTTACTCTAGACTGGACTGGGTCAACCATTGGAAAACTTGAAAGTAACTGGAAAGCTATGAGTTCAACCTGAGATACTGTTACAAAACAGAGAAGTCAAATCTTAAAAGCATTTTTTAAGACCTTGGAAGAAAAAAAATCCATCCTATTCAACTGAGACATTCATTGAGGAAAAATCAGTTTCTTAGTTTCACCAATTAACGAAGTGTCTACATTGGAGAATGGATGTCAGTGGTTTGAAGCATAATCCTGGAGACAATAGTGGAGCACTATTAAGAAAGGCCATATCACAAATGACCTTGACAGCACAAAGAAAATTATTGTGTAAATTAACATGGACACCAACAATTCTGAACTAAAAAGTGATTCAATAGTCTACATTCAAGTGTAAACAAGTTTTAATAATGCATTAATCAACCTATTGCAACATTACTTGTCTGTGTATGTGTGCACAAAAATGAGATGATATTTTTAAAACTATGAGTAAATATATCTTAAAGAGCTGTTTATATAAATTTAAAATAAAAAATATATGGAATAATATATCACTGAATCATTGTTTAATTAATTTAAACATATAAAATAATGGTTTGTGTTATAATTGGTGGCATATTAAGTTAAATAAAGTAAAGTAAATTCTGGGATATGAATTTAAGTATTGTATGCAACATCTGAGCCCCACTCGTAAAAGGAAACTGATAATTCTCCACTCTTACTTCATTCTTCTATTCCCTTTCTGTGGTACTGGTTTATTGAACTGGACAACTCTCACCATGCAGATGAGGATAACACCTCATGGAATAGCAGATCAAGAAGGAACCTGGGTCCCCAGATGATTCCACACATCAAAATAAAGCCACTAACCTGCTCTGGGCATCTTTCTATCTCTAGACTGTTACAGAAGACAGAAACAAACTTTTATCACATTAAGTCAGGTGTTTCTATCATATTAAAACAGTCTATTTATTATAGCAGCTTTACCTATAACAAGCTATTGCAATAAGTAACAATTTAAAGCTAACATTTACAATGTTCACTATATATTAGATGCTATTTTTTATTGTGATTTATTTATCCCAGAAACACTTAAGGAAGATACTATTATAATCCCCATTTTTAGAGATAAGAAAATAAACTCTTGTTGAGGTTAGGTAACTAACCAAAATCATACATAAATTGAGAAATTGAGATTTTATACCCATACAGAGCCCCTGCTCTTCTTCACTGTGATATTACTGTTCCCAACTAACACACAGCCCCATGAAGCATACCATTAATATTAAAAAGTTTTGATATGGTACATTCATACATATTTATAACTCTACATACCAATACAAGAAACTTCCATCCAAATTACATATGAATTATCATAATTTCATCCTAATGTAACCATAATATTGGATTTTTAATACTAAGAAATAACTCAAAATACATGCACTAGATTTCTGGTCAAGATGGTGGAGTAGGTAAAGGCTGTGCTCATCTCTTGTCAACACCACATCAATTACAACTAAACCACAGAACAACCATTATTTGAGAATCACCAGAAGTCTAGCTGAAATAAAGCCCTACAACTATGGACATACAGAAGAAGCCACATCAAGACTATAGGAGAGACACAGATTCAGAATGGGCTTGGCCCACACCCACATATGGCAATTAAAAATTGGGAGGATTATCTCAGCTGTGCAGGTCCCCACAGAGGAGTGAGGGGTGCCAGTCCCCCCCTCCCCCAGCCTAGAGTTTCAGTGTCAGGGAGAGTAGTCCCCATAATTTCTGGCCCTGAAAACCAGCAGAGATTGTGGCTGAGTGAAACAGAGGGGAGCTGCACTCCCGGGTGCTCCTCTTAAAGGGGCCACACATCTACTTACTCACTCTGAGCTCCAGCACTGGGGCAGCAACTCAAAAAGTGCCAGAGTCATATGGTGAGGAACTGAGTTGTCTGGTTTCAGATTGAGGGTTGGAGGGGCAACTTTCTCCTGGATGCAGGAGCTGGGAGAATCCATTGTTTCTTTGTTGATCCCTCCCCCTCCCTGCATGCAGACACAGGCAGATGCCATATAGAGTCTCCATCAAACTGGCTACCACCTTTCATATGCTTCACCCTAGTGATTCCCTGAGACCATGCTCACCCAACTTTTAGGCACACCCAAGCCACTTTCAGTGGCTTTTACTTATAAACTGCCTGCCTTGGCTCATGCTATGGACTTTTCTAAAATCTCTCAAAGATTCACAAAACCAAAACGAGAAGCATCTGGTTTCAACCTGTCTCTTACCTCTGGTTGAATAGTCCTAAGCCCAGCATTAGCAATAACTGGCCTTGGTTCACACATTGGCCTCTCGAGGGACCTCCAAGCCAAATGTGGGTGGTGACCACCTGCAGATTATTTTTTGGCTCATACCAGGTGGTCCTGGGCAGAGCACAGGCTGAGACTAAACATGGCCTAGAGCGTGTCCCCTCCAGGAAGGCTCCAGGGCTGCTACACTTGAGTGCCATCTTCAGCTCAAGCTGGAGCATGACCTGGCTGCCTCCTAGGATGACACACCCAAAAGGAACACTAGGCAGGCACCAGAGCCTCACTAAAGCAAATCCTGCTCTGGAGGGTCAGCCCTTGCACAACAGCTCCTCCACTGCAGTCACAGCCAGTCCTCACAACCAAATCAGCCCTGAGGGTCAGTCTCTCCCACTGATGTGCAAACAACAGTCAAGTCTCAACTATAGCAGGAGGACACACACAACCCACACAAGGGACACGCCTGGAGCACCCAGCTCTGGTGACAAAGGAGACTGCACCAGTGGGTCCTATGGGACGCCTGCTCCATAAGGCCACTTTACCAGGAGGCATAGCAGCCCTTCATAAAAACAAACACAGGAAGGCAGCCAAAATGGGGAGACAAAGAAATATGTCCCAAATAAAAGAACAGAACAAAGCTCCAGAAAAGAACTAAACAAAATGCACATAAGCAATCTGCCAGACACAGATTTCCAAACACTGGTCATAAGGATACTCAATGATCTCAGGGAAAATTTCAACAAAGAGATAGGAAACATAAAAATAGAGACAGAAAATATAAAAAAGGACCTGTCAGAAATGAAGAATACAATAACTGAAATGAAGAATACATTAGAGGAAATCAACAGTAGGTTAGATGAAGCAGAGTTTCAAATCAACAATTTAGAAGATAAAGCAGCATAAAACACCCAATCTAAACAGCCAAAAAAAAAAAAAAAGAAAAAAAAGAACCAAATAAGATGAGGATAGTTTAAGGGGCCTCTGGGACAATATCAAGCATACCAAAATTTACATCATTGGTGTACCAAAAGGAGAAGAGAGAGAGCAAGAAATTGAAAACATATTTGAATAAATAATGACTCAAAACGTTCCTCCTAACCTGGCGAAGGAAATAGACATATAAGCCCAGGAAGTGCAGAGTCCCAAACAAGATAAACCCAAAGAGGCCCATACAAAGATACAGCATAATTAAAATGCCAAAAGTTAAAGACAAAGAGAGAATATTAAAAGCAGCAAGAGAAAAGCAGATAGTTACCTACAAGGGAGCTCTCATATGTCTATCAGCTGGTTTCTCAACAAAAACTTTGCAGGCCAGAAGAGACTGGCAGGAAATATAGACAGTGATAAAAAAACAAGGAACTACCACCAAGATTACTCTACACAGCAAGCTATCATTTAGAATCAAAGAACAGATAAACAGATTTCCAGACAAGGAAAAGCTCAAGAAGTTCCTCACCACCAAACCAGAATTATAAGGAATATTAGAGAGACTTTTTTTAAACAAAAATTAATTAATAAAAAATATGAATAATAAAATGGCAATAACTATATATCTATCAATAATTACTATCAATATAAATGGATTAAATGTTACAATCAGAAGATTGGGCCCCTGAATGGATAAGAAAACACAACCCTTATATATGCTTTCTACAAGACACTCACTTCAGATTGAAAGACACACACAGACTGAAAGTAAAGGGATGGAAAAAAAATATTTCATTAAAGTGGAAACAAACAAACAAAAAAAGCTGTGGTAACAATACTTATACCAGACAAAATAGACTTTAAAGCAAAGGCTACAACAAGTGACAAAGAAAGACCCAGTAATCCCACTTCTAGGTAATTATCCAAAGAAACCCAAAATGCTACTTCGAGGGGATGTGTGCATCCATATGTTCATTGCAGCATTGTTTACAATGGCCAAGATGTGATCTGGGTGTCTTTCAATGGAAGAATGGATAAAGAGGAGGTGGTACACATATAAAATGGAATATTGCTCGGCCATGGAAGGGAGTGGGTTCTTGCCATCTGCAGTGGCATGGATGGACTGGAAGGTATTGTGCTGAGAGAAGTATGTCAGACAGCAAAATATAGATGCAATGTAATTTTGCTTATAAATGGAACCTAAAGAACAAAATAAACAAACAAACAAAACAGAAACAAACTCAGACCCTAGACCCTACAAACTGACTTAAACATATTTATCAGATGTTATCTATCATCAAATACAAAAGAACTCTCTACTTGTTTCATATATACAACACAGTGATCAATGCATCACTGGAAATCTTCTCTAAACAAAATGAATGGTTTTATCTGTCCTCTTCCTAGAATACTGCTGTTTTCCAAGGGTTCCTGTCAGGTGTGGGATAAATATTTCAGCAAGTCACACTTAGCCTTTAGTGCTGTCCTGAAAGCATTCTTTACAAAAAGGTATTCAGGTACATCAGGTCAAAATGTTGCTATATCATTTCTCTTTATTTCGATATAGTCTTTAGTCCTCATAGTCAAAGAATAAATATTATCCTAAATGTTACCTTTCTTATGAAATAAATTTAAAGTTTGCTACTAATAGGACATTAGGAAACTTACTTTTTTAAATATGAAAACATAATCACAGGAGGCTGAACTCTACTATTGTATAATGTTTCTCAATGCACAATACTAAGTTTTATATTAAAAAGACATGAAGATCTACTTTCACAATATAATTTGAAGCACAGAGGAAAAAATGTTACATGCTGAGCAATGAAATTGATTTTTTTTTTTACTTTTGAAGAAGACTTACCTATTTCATTCAGGTCTTCCATATTTTTAAGTTAAAGAAAAAGAAACTACAAAATATTTTGGTAAAATCTGTGGAACTCTGCAGGGGTCCAGGGAGTAGAGTTGTATTTCTTCCCTGCATTACATGAATAACTCATTGGCCCCATCCCCATTCAACTCCAATGAAATAATAACAGGGAGGCTTATATAAAAGTAATTTTCTGTCCACTATAATCTCCCATGTTTGTTTTACAATTTTTAATCAAAACCCAAACATGTTGAATATACAAGACTAAAAAGAGTTATCCAGTGACTTTAGGCCTGCAGCTAAGTATTTAGAGATGACTTTCTTTGTGCTGTGGGAAAATACTCTATTGCAAAACAAGTTGGGCAGGCCAAGTGGCTCAGTTGGTTAAGAGCGAGCTTAAGTTCGAGTCCCGGCCCAAGAGGAGCTGCTGCTAAGCTGCCAACAGGTGACAAGATGGCTCAGCTAAAAATAAAAAAAAAAAAAAAGTAGCCATGAAAAGGCAACTTCATCATGAAAAACTGGCCTGAACAGAAATTTTGGCCTTAAAAAAAGCCACAATCAGCATTAACAGGTGTCATCAGAAACACTGTAGTTTGGGACATAATTCATTTTACTGTCAAAAGAACTATGCTACTAGCATATGAGTCCCTTTTTCAATCAACAGACACCTTAGGAATTCAAACATGTAGCATAAAACCTAAAAATGTACCAAGATATTCCTTTTTTTAAGATTAAAGCTTAATGGGGTAACAATGGTTAGTAAAGTTACATAGGCTTCAGATGCACAATTCTGTAATACATCACAGCAAAAGAACCCATTGACAAATGAAAGAGGCAACCAATCAAATGGGAGAAAATTTTTGCAAAAAGCACCTCCGATAAGGGGCTAATATCCAAAATATGTAGGGAATTCATACAACTCCACACACACACACAAAAAAAAGAATCCAATTAAAAAATGGGCAGAGAACCTAAATAGACATTTCTCTAAAGAGGACATACAGATGGCCAATAGACATATGAAAAGATGGTTAACATCACTATGTCAGAGAAATGCAAATAAAAACCACAATGAAATATCACCTCACACCAGTTAGATTGGCTATCATCACCAAGATATTCTTTTCCACTTTCTTCTAAGATTACATAAGAGCTACAATTCTCCACAATGCAACTCTTACCAGTTTGTATCTCTTTGGTTCTGTGAGTTTGACCACCACCAGTAGGATGGCAGAGCCCCATTGTTTTACTGTGAGACTCCATTAATCTTTTGTAAATATTTATGTATGTAAGCACTGTGATTTTAATACCCAAGGAAAAGTTTAAGTTAAATTATGAAGTAGGGCAAAGTTCAAGAAGGACAGTAACCTCTCACCACCATTTTTAATGTTTTCTCCAAGAGGTGACCCACTCTCCCAGAGCTTCTGTTGTCCTCCTGACTCCCCAGAGGCTTTTCTGTAGTACCTAATATACATCTTCTCTTCCTGAGAAGCTCCCCTGCTCTAGATCTTTATTATATCCTTTTCATGTTCTGCTCTGATCAGCATCCTACTAAGTTATTCTTTGGGCTATATCCATGTATATATTTTTAACTCATTCATAAATTGCTGATTTGTGCCTCTGACAACAAAGCAATTAGGCTTCTTGTGTTATACCTCCCAATGGCATTCAAAGGATGGTTAAGTTCATCATCCCAATAAGTCTCTAATGGTGAAATGTCAGGTACTGATGAAGGTAAATGAGCAAGATATACCAGGGCAAGAAAGCCTTCTTGACATTTTGCCAATAATCAACTAGAGCTGTATTATCTAACTGTACTTAAAATTAGCCTTACAAAATGACTTTTTTAAGGTATTACTTAACATATCATAAAATTTACTGATTTTAGGTGTATAATACAATATTTTTAGTTAATATCCAGAGATGTACAACAATCACCACAATTCAGTATTCACATCAACATTATTCATAATAGCCAAAAGAGTGAGAACAAGTCAAATGAACATCAGTAAGCAAATGGACAAACAAGGAAACAAAGAGAACCTAGCCTTTTTAATGAGGTCACTGCTAGTTTCATAAAATCTTATGATTAATATTATTTATTTGTCCTTTGGAAAAATACTTTAAACTGTTTAAATTTCTCCTAATTTAGAGAGAAAAGTTTGTACTTCAAGGAAAAAACAGTGTTGAATGTCACTCAAAAGTAGCAGATAATTTCATCATCTACATTTCTACTGGTTCCATTTACATAATTTATATGTTATTATTTTATGTATATGAGATGGTTTGCTCTTTCAGTGAGCAGCAGTTCAGTTATCCAGAATAAAACTCCAGAATTATGTCATATGGTTCCAAAAATATAGGACTTAGCTAAGTGGTCATCTAAATATTTCTAGGCAGTCTACTATTTATGCTTTGAAAACTTAAATGATTCATAGTTGGCAAAGAAAGAGATGGTGGAAATAAATGTAGCACTGGAAAATAGTTCTATGTGTCTTATAGAATCAAATTCTAATAAATTACTGTAATTTGAGTGCTACTAGCCCCACTCTGGGAAAATCCTATTCACCAAAATATGACCAAATTTTGGCTGAGAGGAAAGATTTTATTGGAAGCAATCTCAGTCTTTCCATTAGAAAGAAACAAAGAATACAAAGACTGCAATTGTATATACACTATTTCTCCCACATCCAGAAATATATGTCAGGTAGCTTATATTAAAGAACAAAAACACAGTGGAAAACACTTCTACCTCAATGTTGAATGACTTATGTCTTAATGTTCTGACTGAAAACCAGATAAATCAAAAAATTAATTCAATGTAATTTACATTTTCATTGTTAATTTTAAATCTTCTTAACACTCTGTACATCAGAAGACATTTTGTTTCTTATACATTTTGGATATTAGCCCTTTATCTGAGACATTGTTTGCAAATATCTTCTCCCATTTGGTTGGTTGCCTCTTTGTTTTGTTGATGGTTTCTTTTGCTGTGCAGAAGCTTTTTAGTTTGATATAGTCCCATTCATTTATTTAAGCTTTTACTTCCCTTCAGTTTAGTGGTTACCAGAGGGTAAAGGGGGTCAAATATATGGCGATGGAAGGAGAGTTGACTCTGGGTGGTGAACACACAATGTGATATATAGATGATGTATTATAGAATTGCATACTTGAAACCTATGTAATTTTACACTACTGTCACCCCCAATAAATTGGAATTAAAAAACAAACAAACAGAAAAAGACATTTTGCTATGTTTATCAAGACAAATCCAAAGCAAGTCTACTCTACTCAAGGAATTACTTTACTCTTAACTATTTTAAATCATGATATTTGGTTTACCTCTTTAAGGAATCAGTTTGATTAAATATTTTGTGATAAGGACTCAATCACTATTTGCAACATCTGTTCTGACCCTATCTAATGTCAATTGGTACTTTTCATTAGATATTATATTCTTAACACTGTGGTTTAAAGAGAATTTCATCTCTATTTTGCTAATATATCCAGTCTCCATAAGGATTACCAAAAGGAAAAATATTATCATTATGGTTATATGAAAAAAGAAAAATATGTGCCTTCTCTCAAAACATAATGCCTGGAGACTTCTGGTAAGATGGCGGAATAGACAGACGCTGTGCCGACTACCTCCCAGGATCACAACAAAATTACAAATACTTTATAAGATATTCAACCTCGGAAGTTCCCTGGACCCTAGATGAACAGAACCTCTAAATGAAGGACTTAAAGAGGAGGCCACGTCAAGTACGGTAGGAGGGGCAGAGACGAGAGAGGGCAAACACCATGAGGGACACCGCAGCGGTGGGGAGGCTTCTCCAGTTTGGAGCGAGACCCTCCGGCCCCACACCGTGCTCACCAGCCCAGAGTTACTTTGCTGGGAAGAGGAGTTCTACGATAGCTGGAAGGAGAAAATAGTGAGGACTCTCTTTGCTCGGCTCGGTGAGGCTGGGGGAGGCTGGAGAAACAGTGGAGCCTGCAAACCGACTCACTCGCTGGTGAGCACTTACCCAGTTCCTGGTGGAGGGAGTGGCTGTGTGAGCGGGGCCCAGGAGCCTCCGGGAAGGACTGAACTGAGTGCCTTTGGCGCGGGAACTGGAGGTTTTTGGGACCATTGTTCCCCTGGTGTGGAGCTTGCGTGCGGGTGGTGCACAGGAGGGCGCCATTTTTTAAGGCTGGGCCCTCCCACAGAGGCTCAGGTCTGGGACTGTATTGGTCTGCTGGGATTGGCACAGGAGTGCGTGTGTGCGTGCGTGCATGCACGCATGCGCATGCGGCCTTGGATCCCCACCCTCCATACTGCTTGTGCTGGGTAGCCAGGGAAACGCCGGGCCAGTGCACTCTGACTACAAGAGACTGCTCATTGAGACCCGGAAGTGTGCGACTCGCCTTAGGTCCCTGATTTCCGCACTGCGCATGCAGAGTTGTCTTGGTGGCAATTGGCTGTTAGGATGCTTGGCCTGATCTTTGAGCGGCTGATTGGGACAGGCTGAGACAGAGAGTTTTCCTGGGAGTGTAGGGCCGTGAGCTGTGCGCCTGCGTGATTCAGCTGGGGCTTTCCAGGCAAGTTTGTGAGGGTTGGCTGCTGATGCAGGAGTGCATGCTCCTCTGACTTGGTGGGGGCCACTGACCACACCCTATGGTGCCTTGGGGGCCTGCCCCGCCCACCTAGAGCTGTGTTGCCAGGGGCACCCTGAGCCCCTGGTCCCTAGCTCCTACCTCTGCAGGCCACAGAGGGTTTTTTGCAGCAGCAGACAGACTGCAAAAACCTGTAAGGATTTTTGGTGGTGAGCACAGTTCCAGAGCACACAGCAACTAATTATGGGAAGCTTACTTCAAGTCTAGATGGAGGTTGGCGCATGACGCACTGAGTCCTTCCCCCCAGCAGCTGGTGCTGAGTTGCCCAGAATCTCTCTATTGCTGAGCAAGTGGTCTGCAGTGCAGATTACAGTGGGCAGAGAGCCCCTCCTATTTATTTTTATTTTTTCCTTCTCTTTCCCCTTTTTTTTCCCTTTTTCTCTTTTTTCTTTTTTCTTTCTAGGTGATCTAATACATCGAAGCAATCAGAGTGACAGCCAGAATGAAGAAACAAAGAAACATGTCGCAAGTAAAAGATCAGAAGAAACCTCAAGAAATGGAACTAAATGAAACAGAGGTATCCAACCTTTCAGAGACAGAGTTTAGAACACTGATGAAAGAATGTTTCAGGAACTTAAGGAGGACATAAAGAAGGATACAGAAATCATAAAAAACAACCAGGTAGAACTAAAGAATACAATAACTGAAATGAAAAAAACATTCAAAGGAATCATCAGTAGATTAGATGAAGCAGAGGATCGGATCAGTGACTTAGAAGACAAAATAACAGAAATCACCCAGTTGGAACAACAAAAAGAAAAAAGAATGAAAATAGTTTAAGAGACCTGTGAGACAACATCAAGTGTGACAACATTCGCATCATAGGAATACCAGAAGGAGAAGAGAAGAAGCAAGGGATCGAGAATGTATTTGAAGAAATAATGACTGAGAACTTCCCTACCCTGGTGAAGGAAATCAACATACAAGCCCAGGAAGTGCAGAGAGTTCCAAACAAGCTGAACCCAAACAGGTCCACACCAAGACACATCATAGTAAAAACGGCAAAGGTTAAAGACAAAGACAGGATCTTAAAAGCAGCAAGAGAAAGACAGCAGGTTACATACAAAGGAATTCCTATAAGACTAACAACTGACTTTTCCACACAAACTCTGCAGGCGAGAAGGGAGTGGCACGAAATATTCACAGTGACGCAAAATAAAGGCCTACAACCAAGATTGCTCTACACAGCACGGCTATCACTTAAAATTGAAGGAGAGATAAAGTGCTTCTCAGAAAAGAATAAACTTAAGGAATTCATTACCAACAAGCCAGCATTGCAGGAAATGCTAAAAGGGTTTTTTTAAACAGAAGAAAGGGGAAAACAAGCTAACCCAGGAAGATCCGAAATACAAATCACAAAATGGCAATAAATATGCACCTATCAATAGTCACTTTAAATGTGAATGGATTAAATGCTCCAATCAAAAGACGTAGATTGGCTGAGTGGATAAGAAAACAGGACCCATGCATATGCTGTTTACAAGAGACTCATCTCAGATCAAAAGACACACAGAGACTGAAAGTAAAGGGATGGAATAAGATATTTCACACAACTGAAAATGATAAAAAAAAGTGGGAGTAGCAATACTTATTTCAGGCAAAATAGACTTTAAAATGAAGACTACAATAAAAGACAAAGAAGGACACTACATAATAATAAAAGTATCGATTCAACAAGAGGACATAACCCTAGCAAACATCTATGCACCCAACATAGGAGCTCCTAAATACATAAAACAGATTTTGACAGACATAAAGACAGAGATCAACAGCAATACTGTCGTAGTAGGGGACTTTAACATTCCGTTGTCACCAATGGACAGATCCTCCAGACAGAAAATCAACATGGAAACAGTGGCCTTAAATGACACTGTAGACCAGCTGGATTTATTTGATATTATTACAGCATTTCACCCTAAAGCAACAGAATATACATTCTTCTCAAGTGCACATGGAATATTTTCCAAGATAGACCACATGTTAGGACACAAAACCAGTCTCAATAAATTTAAGAAGATTGAAATCATATCAAGCATCTTCTCTGACC
>NW_017731777.1:1053607-1057243 GCF_001890085.2 Hipposideros armiger
GTCATAGTACGTGGAGTATAGTGTGGGAGTGGAGTCAAGGGATTTGTAATAGATATGTATGATATTGGGGGGAAATGGGGCGGCGGATTGGGGGAGGGGGTTTTCACTTTGAGGGGTAAAAAGTATAACTATTGCACTGTGTTATACAGCTGAAACTAATTCTAAAAAATGTGTATTTCATAATAAAAAATAATTTAATAAAATAAAAAAAACATAATGCCTGGTAGTTAATTCATTGCCATTGTCATTTTCAACAAAAATTCCCAACAAATTTTTCACAATTCAATCAATTTTGGAGACTAATCTAGTCAATCTCAGGTCCCAGTCTTTCCATAATTTTATAAAAGTCACAGAGTAAAGAGACCAATAAGACTCCTAGAAATCTTACCATCCTTACATCATCCATTTGTAGAGGTTACAGATATGCCAAGATTAGAGGCTGCAGGCACAGTTTCCTTTAACCTTCTCCCAGTAGCTGACTACATAGATATATGTGACAATCAATATTCATGCCCTGCCCTCCTTCCTGAGGGAGACCCCAGGATCTGAATTTTCACTATTAAAAAAAAGGCAGTGACATCAGAAACATGGCAGTGTGAAGGGGTCCCCCTTGATCTCTCCCCTTTACATTACAAGTTGAACAGCTATAGTTCAATAAGGGATTCCCTGCACAATACACAAACATGTCTGAGACATTCACTCATTGAAACTTCTGAGGATGGATGAATTGAGGCTAACAGACGAGGAAGGTAGAGAGAAGAAGAGAGATGGGAGCACAATGCAAACCAGAGCTCACTGAAGTCCCTGAAGAAGGAGGATTCAGGCTGCAGGTGTACTCTCTGTGGCAGGTATTCATGCCTGAGTGATCAGCATATAATATGGCTAACCACCGGGATTGGGGCAGAGACCTCAGGGCAAAGACTGAACACAGAAGTGAAACAGCTATGGTGTAGCAGACCTAACTACTAAACAGAAAACAAACCCATGGAGGCTGGCTGCCTCCCTATAACCTCCCAGAGCTTGCCTCCTGGCACCCTCCAAGAGCTAGCAGTGGACCCAGAAGTAACTATAGGAGTGACTGAGTTAAAGAGAAGAATATCTACAGCCCTAAGTACTGGAGAGACCGTTTCTAAGCAGTAGACACACACTGTGACTAACCCCAGTGGCAAGGGTTGAAGTACAGGGACAAGGCAGCTGTAGTCTGGCAGTCATCATTACTGAGAGGAGAACAAAGCCACAAACACACCAGCTGTCTGTCCCATACCACGCTGCCCCACATTTTGTGTCTGATCCCAGCAGGGGCGCCCAAGACTATCCAGGCAGCACAGTTCTGCATCTGGCTGCAGGAGCAACACTGGAAATTTAGGGGCTCAGAACCCCATCACTCACCACATTCTCCCATGGTGGTGTTATCCTGAGACCAAGGAGGCCTGGTGACAGAAACAAATGCCCACCTCCCCAGGAAATCTTCCACTGCAAGAAGCTGGAACAGGGAAAGAGAAAATGGAATGCTCCAGAGCTACCTCTTGGGGAAAAAAATGAATGACCTCTTTGTATCAACTTGCTGCAGAATTCATTCCCATTGATGACTAGGAAAAGAAATAACCCATCAATTAACATGAACAACCAAGGTAACAAGGCAGTTCAGAAAGAGAATTAAAAATCTTCATAAAGTAAATATGTGGAAATATGTGACTTAAATGACAGAGAATTCAAGATTGCAGTTCTGAAAAAACTCAGCAAGATGTAAGAAAACTCAGGCAGTTTAATGAACTTGGAAATAAAATCAATGAATAAAATGAATACTTTACCAAAGAGATTAAAATTTTAAAAGAACCAAATAGAAATTCTGGAGCTCAACAACTCAATACAAGAAAATACAAATGAAATAGCGAGCTTAGGAAATAGAGCTGACCAGATAGAGGAAAGAATTAGTGATAACAAAAATAGTAATCTGGAAATGACACAGATGGAAGAAGAGAGAGACTTGAGAGTTAAAAGAAATGAAAGTATTCTACAAGAACTATCAGACTCCATCAGAATGAGCAACATACCAGAAGGAGAAGAGAGGGAGAAGAGCACAGAGAATCTATTCAAACAGTCAACAAGAACAGCTCAAACCAATGGAAAGAATTGGATCCTCAAATGTAAGAAGCATATAGAACACCTAATTACATTAATTTTAAAAGGACTTCTCGAAGGCACATGATACTGAAACTGTCGAAAATTAATGACAAAGAAAGAATTCTCAAGGCAGCCAGAGAAAAGAAGACAGTACAAAAAGAAAGCCCATTATATTATCATCAGACTTTTCAACAGAAACTCTACAAGCCAGGAGACACTGGAATCAATTATTCAACTATTGAGAGAGAGAAATTGCCAGCCAAAAATAATATATCCAGCAATGTTATTCTTTAGATGTAAAGGGGAAATAAAGACCTTTCTAGATATACAGAAGCTGAGGGAATTTTCAACCACAAGGCCTGCATTAGGAAATGCTGAGGGGTTATTCTACCTGAAACAAAAAGACAAAAAGAGGGCCGGCCAGGTGGCTTGGTTAGAGCGTGAGCTCTGAGCAACAGGGTTGCTGGTTGGATTCCCACATGGGCCAGTGAGCCACGCCTGAGCTGAGCTGCCACTGAGGTGATGAGAGTGCGTGCTCTTAACAACAACAATGTTTCCGGTTCAACTTCCGCATGGGATGGTGGGCTGTGCCCCACCCCCACCCCACAACTAGATTGAAAGTAGCAACTGTACTTGGAGCTGAGATTGCACCTTCCACAACTAAGATCAAAGGACAACAACTTGACTTGGAGCTCATGGGTCCTGGAAAAACACAATGTTTCCCTTTCCCAGTTCCCCAACACTGTTCCCCTCCCCAACAAAATCCTAAAAATAAAATAAAATAAAAAAGACTAAAGGACACATAACTATGAGTAAGAGGACCAACAGACAGACGGAAGAAGGTAATGGCAACCCCTACTCAGAATAGAGCATTATACACTTAAATATAACATAAAAGTTATGTTATAAAATAAAAGTTATGTTATAACATAATCAGGAAGCATCAAAATATATAAGGTAACAACTAACAGAACTAAAGGGAGAAAACTGACAAAAACACAATGATAGTAGGGGACCTAAATATGCCACTGACAGCTATGGATAGATCGTCCAAACAGAAAACCAATAAGAAAATATCAGCTTTAAATAACGCATTAGAGCAAATGGACATAATTGACATTTACAGAGAACTTCATCCTAGAGCACCAGACTATATATTCTTTTCTATTATACATGGAACATTCTCAAGGAGAGATCATATGTTGGGACACAAAACTAGCCTCAGCAAATTTAAGAAGATTGAAATCATACCGAGCGTATTATGTGACCAGGAGGCTTTGAAATTGGAGATCAACTACAAAAAGAAAGTGGGATATTAAACAATGTGCTATTAAAGAATGACTGGGTCAGGGGCCGGCCGAGTGGCACGATGGTTAAAAGCTGGGTTGGGACGCCAGAGGGCCCCAGTTCGGATCCCACATATGAGGGCCAGTGACACTGCCCTCTACAGCTAAGATGCTGAACAACAGCTCAACGCAGCAGGGCCCCAGTTCGGATCCTACATATGAGGGC
>NW_017731777.1:1057266-1073351 GCF_001890085.2 Hipposideros armiger
CAGAGGGCCCCAGTTCGGATCCCACATATGAGGGCCAGTGACACTGCCCTCTACAGCTAAGATGCTGAACAACAGCTCAACCTGGAGCTGGGCTACCATGAGTCGCCGGCGATGGCGTAGGCTGCAGCCCCTGCTACAGTGGGTTGCCATGGGCTACTGTGTGTAGCCAGTAGCCAGCCTGAGCGGCCAGCAACCACTGTGAGCGGCCGTCCAGAAACCAGTGACTGATCTGCCTCGTCTGGGAAGAACGCAATGATGGTGCCAACTTGGACCAGTGAAGCAACGTCCTCCACAACTAGACTGAAGCACAAAAGGACAACTTGTCTGTTCCCCTTCCTCCAATTCCCCAGTGCTGTTCCCATCCCCCAATTCCCCAATTAAAAAAAATCATTAAAAAAAAAAAGTATGACTGGGTCAAAGAAGAAATAAAAGGAGAGATCAAAAGATACATAGAAAAAAATAAGAATGAAAATACATTGTATCAAAATTATTGGGATGCAGCAAAAGCAATACTAAGAGGGAATTTTTTTTAATTAAAATTTATTGGGGTGACAATGGTCCTCAAATCTATACAGGTTGCAAGTGTACAATTCTATAATATGTCATCTATATATTGCATTATGTGTTCACCACCCAGAGTCAGTTCTCCTTCCATCCTCATGTATTTGACCCCGTTTACTCTCTTCTACCACCTATCCTCCCCGCTTTACCTCTGGTAACCACTGAACTGTTGGCTGTGTCTATGAGTTTTTGTTTTTTTATTTGCTTGTCTTGTTCTTTTGTTGCCTTCGGTATTATATCCTATATATGAGTGAAGTCATATGGTTTTCAACTTTTTCTTTCAGATTTATTTCACTTAACATAATAATCTCAAGATCCATTCATGCTGTTGAAAATAACAGTATTTTGTTTTTTCTTATGGCAGAGTAGTATTTTACTGTGTATATATACCACATCTTCTTTATCAATCATCTATGGGAGGACACTTTTATTGTTTCCATGTCTTAGTCACCATAAATAATGTTGTAATGAACATCAAGTACATGTATATTTATGGATAAATGTTTTCAGATTTTTGGGGTAGATGCTGAAAAGAGGGATTGCTGGGTCATATGGTAATTGTATTCTTAGTTTTTTGAGGAACCTCTGTACTGTTTTCCATAGTGGCTGTACCAATTTACATTCCCACCAGTGATGTATGATGGTTCCTTTTTCTCCACATACTCTTCAACACTTGTTATTATTTGTCTTGTTGATAATAGCCATACTAAGAGGGAAATTTATATCATTAAAGGCCTATCTTAAGAAACAAGAAAAATCCCAATTAAACAACATAACATTACATCTTAAAGAACTAGAAAAAGAAGAACAAATGAAACCCAAAGTTAGCAGAAGGAAGGAAATAATAAAATTAGAGCACAATTAACTTCAACAGAGAACAAAAAGACAATAGAAAAATTAATGCAACAAAGAGCTGGTTCTTTGAAAAGATTAATTAAATTGACAAACCCTTGGCTTGACTCACTAAGGAGAAAACATAAAATAAAGAAAATCAGAAATTAACAAAGAGAAGTTATGATAGATACCACAGAAATACAAATGATCATACAAGAATACTATGAAAGATTATATGCCACCAAATTCAATACCCTAGAAGAAATGGACAAAATCATAGAAATATGTAACATTCCTATACAGAATCACAAAGAACTAGAAAATATAAATATACTGATCAAAAGTAAGAAAATTGGAGCAATCATCTAAAACCTTCCCTAAAGCAAAAGTCCAGGACCAGATGGCTTCACTAGTGAATTCTACCAAACATTCAAAGATGATTTAATGCCTGTCCTGCACATACTCTTCCAAAACATTGAAGAAGACACAATACTTCCTAACTCATTTTATGGGGCCAACATTACCCTGATCCCAAAACCTGGTAATGATGACATAAAAAAGAAAATAACAGACCAATATGTCTGATGAATACATATGCAAAAATCCTTTAAAAAATACTAGCAAATTTAATACAACAATACATTAAAAAGATTATACATCACTATCAAGTGGGATTCATTCCAGTAGCACATGGATGGTCCAAAAAATGCAAATCAATCAATGTGATACACCACATAAACAAAATAAAGGATAAAAATCATGTGATCATCTCAATAGATGCAGAAAAAGCATTTGACAAGACACAACATCCTTTTATGACCAAAATACTTAATAAAATGCATATAGAAGGAAAGTACTTCATCATAACAAAGGCCATACATGACAAACCCTCAGCTAATGTCATACTTAATGGTGAAAAACTGAGTTTTTCCATGAAGATTAGAAACAAGATACAGATGGCCCTATCACCACTGCTATTCAACATAGTATTGGAAGTCCTACTGAGAGCAAACAGGCAAGAGAAAGAAATAAAAGGAATCCAAATTGGGAATGAAGACGTTAAATTGACATTTTTTGCAGATGACATGATTCTTTATATAGAAAACCCTAAAGACTCCACCAAAAAGCTATTAGAAACAATGAATAAATACAGTACAGTTGCAGTATACAAAATCAATATACAAAAATCCACTGTGTTCCTATGTACTAACAATGAAATTTCGGAAAAAGAATTGAAAAAAACAAATGCTTTTTCAATTGCAATAAAAAGAATAAAATACCTAGGAATAAATTCAACAAATGATGTGAAAGACCTATACACTAAAACTATAAGACATTATTAAAAGAAATTGAAGAAGACACAAAGAAATGGAAAGATACACCATGTTCAAGGGTTGGAATAATCAACACTTAAAATGGCCATATTACCCAAAGCAATATACCGATTTAATGCAATCTCTATCAAATCCCAATGACATTTTTTTCTTCTTATTTTTTCTTTTATTTTTTGTTACCCAATGACATTTTTTAAAGAAATAGGACAAAAAAATATTCAGATATGTGTGGAATCACAAAAGACCACAAATAGCCAAAGCAATCCTGAGAAAAAGAACAAGGCTGGAATATCACATTCCCTGACTTCAAATTATATTACAAAACAATAATATTCAAATAGCATAGTATTGGCAGAAAAACAGACAAATTCCAATAGAGTACAATTGAGAACTTAAAAATAAACCCACATACATGGGAGCAGATAATTTTCAATAAAGTAGCCAAAAACGTAAAGGAGAAAAGAAAGCCTCCACAATAAATAGTGTTGGAAAAATTGAAAAGTCACATGCAAAAGAACAAAACTAGACTGCTATCTGTCACATATACCGAAATTAACTCAAAATGGATCAAAGACCTAAACATAAGACCTGAAACAATAAACTGCATAGAAAAAAGTATAGGTACTAAACTTATGAACCTTGGATTCAGAGAAGGGTTTATGAATTTGACCTCAAAGGAAAGGGAAGTAAAAGCTAAATAAATGAATGGGACCATATCAAACTAAAAAGCTTCTGCACACAAAATAAATCACCAACAAAACAAAGAGTCAACTAACTGAACGGGAGAAGATATTTACAAACAACACCTCTGATAAGGGGATAATATCCAAAATGTATAAAGAACTCATACAACTCAACAAAAAAACAAACAATACAATTAAAAATGAGCAGAGGACCTGAACAGACACTTCTCCCAAGAAGATATACAAACGGCCAAGAGATATATGAAAAAATGCTCAACTTCACTAGGTATTAGGAAAATGCAAATCAAAACCACAATGAGATACCATCTCACACCTGTTAGAATGGCTATTATCAACAAGGCAAGTAATAACAAGTGTTGTTGCCGGGGAGGGGGGGAGGAAGGAACCCTCATACACTGCTGATGGGAATGTAAATTGGTACAAACACTATGGAAAACAGTATGGAGTTTCCTCAGAGAAATTAAGAATAAAATTACCATATGACTCAGCAATCCCTCTTCTGGGTATCTACCCATAAAAATCTGAAAGCATTTATCTGTAAAGATATATTTACCCCTATTTTCACAGCAGCATTATTCAAGGTGTCGATGCAATCAACGGAAGTGTCTTTCATCGATGATTGGATAAAGAATTTGTAGTACATACGTGATATACAATGAAATATTACTTGGCCTTAAGAAAAAATGAAATACTGCCATTTGCAACAGCATGGATGGACCTTGAGATTATTATGCTAAGCAAAATAAATCAATCAGGAAATGTCGAGAACCATATCATTTTATTCATATTTGGGATATAAAACTGAAAGCAGCAAATGAACAAGACAAACAAACAAACAAAAACTCCTAGATACAGACAACAGTTAAGTGGATAAGGGGACAGGGGTGGTGGTAGAAAAGGGTAAAGGGGGTCAAATATTCGAGGTTGGACAATTACTAGGTTCACAAACTCATCCTAGAAAAAGTGCTACATACCTCACTGCTGAATATCCCTACAGTCACCTTTGCAGTACTCCACTTGGGAAGCTATGAACTGTTGTCAGCTCCTAGTCCACCCTTCAAAGTAATCTTGGAACTCTTTTTCTGGGATGACCATGAAAGCTGTCATCAGATTACCCTTGATGTCCTGAATGTCATTGAAATGTCTTCCTTTCAATACTTCCTTTATCTTTGGGTAAAGAAAGAAGTCATTGGGGGCCAGATCAGGTGAGTAGGAAGGGTGTTCCAATACAGTTATTTGTTTATTGGCTAAAAAATCCCTCACAGACAGTGCCATGTGAGCTGGTGCGTTGTCATGATGCAAGAGCCATGAATTGGCAAAAAGTGCAGGTCATCTAACTTTTTCATGCAGCCTTTTCAGCACTTCCAAATAGTAAACTTGGTTAACTGTTTGTCCAGTTGGTACAAATTCATGATGAATAATCCCTCTGATATCAAAAATAGGTTAGTAACATTGTTGCAACAAGTTTGAGAATGTAATTGTCTCTCCTCATATGGTGATAAAAGGAGAACTGACTCTGGGTGGTGAACACAAAATGCAATTTATAGATGATGTATTATAGAATTGTACACTTAAAACCTATATAATTTTACTAACCAATATTACTCCAATAAATTTAATAAAAAAGGCATTCCTATTTAATTTACCAAAGAGCATGAGAAATTACATCAAAGATTGACCAAAACTATGATTAATTTATGTCAAACAAGCAAATAATGATAAAATTGTGACTATTATTGAAAAAATAGAAGTTTTTATTACAATGGAATGCTTTTAAATTGTTTTATTATATTTTTTAATATCACAAGAAAATTTCTTTTAATAATTCCTTTCCTGGGTGAGAGATAATAGAAAATATATTCAGGTCTCTGTCCCTGTTTTCTAACAAAAGACTCCTGAAGCCCTTGTAATTTTATGGGTGATACAAGTGTCTCTTGTTCTATTTAGGTGACTCTAGGTGGGCTCCTGGATAGCTCGTGGATAAAAGTTGGTCACTGGAAAAACCAAGACATGTTTAGAAGTTAGAAACTTTCAGCTCGATGCCCCATTCTCTTGAGAAAAAAGAAGGGCTGAAAAATGGAACGAATGATCAATCATGCCTACATAATAAACCTTCCATAATATCCCAAACGTGTGGGGTTCAGAGAGCTTCCAGGCTGGCAAATGCATGCACACTGGGAGAGTGACACACCCAACTCCACAGGGACAGAAGCTCCTGTGCTCAGGGCCCTCCCAGGCCTCACCCTGTGTACCTCTTCATCTGGCAGTTCAGCCGTATCCTTTATCATATCCTTTAATAAACTGGTAACTGTATGTAAGTATTTCTCTGAGTTCTGTGAGCTGCACTAGCAAATTAGTTGAACCCAAGGAAGGGGTCATTGGAACCACCCATCTACAGCTAGTTGGTCAGAAATATAGGTGAAAACTATGGCTTGCCACCAGCTTCTGAATGGAAGGGTGGGCAGTCTTGTGAGATCTGACGTTTTCTCCACATAGATAGTGTGAAAATTGAGTTAACTTGTACGACACCCAGCTAGTGTTGGAGACTTGCTTTTTGTTGGGGTGGGGGAACCCCACACATTTGATGACCAGAAGTGTCAGAAGTGAAGTGTATTGCGTAAATGTGATAATAGTGTAAAAAAGTAAGAGAGACACACAGGGAAGGAAGATACAGAAGGTGGAAAACTGGTTTTTGTTATTTTTACTTGTTATCTGCAAAATAATATTGACTTCATTATGGAGGCAAGCAGTAGAGAACACTTTATCTTTAGATCTTTGAATGCTATTTTTACAAAATTCTGTAATATCATCAAAACCCTTTCAAAGTAAAGTTCTCTTGAATTAGCCCAATAATTGACAGGGGAAAAAAACATTAATGTGAAAAAAGGTATTGTAAAAGTCTTTTAAATGCAATTTCTACATCCATGCTCCTAGTGAATTCTGCTAATACTAATAGACTCATTTTTGGTAGCAATGTTGGGTGATGTAAGAGACAAGCTCTATGTTACATTATTCCCTGTGCTCATGTCTGAATTCAGCTTCAAAGTACACCACATTCCTTCTTTAGAGAATAACTCAAAAATTTTTTTCTAAATAATCACTTTTTGAAAATATTTTAGTAAACATCAAAAATTCACATTAAAAAGTATAGAATAACAGAATCACAAAATTTTAACCATGACATACTATAACTCGTGTATATTATGTACACAGAATCAATTATATTTTTGGAAAAGTTTGTTTTACATTCTTATGTGATTTTTATATCACTTTCTCTTTTCACACTAAAAATGATTTTTCATAAAATGATAAAATTCTTCCTGTTGGGAAAGATGATACTGATTTCCTATCATTCAGAACATTCCTTAAGTTATGTTTCTCATAGCAGTGTTAGATTTTTTGAGTGACCTTGTGCCCAGTGGCAAACATACCTTTTATCCACTCATTATTCATAAGAATATTTCTTGAGTATTGTTTATACATGACAAAGGTTGCCAATTGTTGGGCAGGACAGAAGAAAAACAAAACATTATCCCTGCTACCAAGAGTCCTTAAATTTCTTAAAGGAGAGTAAACAGTGCTCAGATAAATTCCAGACAAAGTAATTTATGATAGATGTCATATGAGTGGAACTAACCAGAGCCACAAGAAGTCAGAGGGGAACTATCATTGTTTCTAGAAGGGAATAGTGAGTCTTATATTTGTCTCTATAAACTTCTATAAGGATGTGATTTATGTTCAAAATTAGCACCAATTATTAACCCAATTAACTGATGAGAACATAAATGGGGAAAAAAAACCCTCAAGGATCTCCTAAGAAATATAGATACCTATTCACTTCTGAGACTCCAAAGATAAGGTTTTATAACTGCCATTTATACTTAGTCCTAGCATATAAACAAATACATAACAATGAATTCTTCACAATGTCTCGTTGATTTCAATGACTGGAGTGTAGTAAATCTGCAACAGAAATTTCTGTAGAAGTGGAAAACAACTGGACAGCATCCTAAAACAGCCTTCTCTTCTGTGGCTAAAGGGTCCTTACTCCAAATTTATCTCCAAAAAGCACATTCTGTAGTCATTAATATTTAATTACTTTTGTCACCTTCCCCAAACCACTTTTTTAAATCCCCATACGCATCTCTTAAAATTTGGTGACTGAACATAATATATTGAACACTAATAAAAGCCTCTGCTAGAAATATCAGAATCATTATAGAACTCTATTACTTACTATTTTTTAAAACTGCATTTATTTGCATTTCAACTCCTGGCAGTGTATCCTATAGAAATTATCACTTAAGGACAAAAATGTTTATTTATTGTATTTTTATAATATTAAATCTTTTTTGATAAGTATATAACAATAAGAAAATAATTTAATTCTGCTAGACACATGTTAAAAATAATAAGATAAATCTATATATGATCACATGGAGAGATCTGGAATACATAGAAAACTATGCATATTTTATAGAGGTATAGATGTTTGTGTATATGCATGAAAAAGGCCTGTGAGACACTTACCAACCTAACATCGCTTTTCTGTGGGGAAAAGTATAAGATTGAATGAGATGGTGAAGAGTGACTTATTTTCACTTTAATATTTATATATTTTCTGATCAGTTTACATCAAACATATATTCATTGTGTTGTATTTTACAAACACAATCAAAAGATTGATTTGGGAGAAGTCTTTTAATTCACAAATATAAGTTGCAGTTTACTGTTTATAGACTAAGACTATGTATATTTTCAATAGCTTAAAACAGAGTTGTGAGAAAATATTTTATATAACACAAGTAGATTAAAAGTTTTTCAAAGCAAAATTTCCTTGTCACTCTAAAATTTTCTAATCCTCTGTTTCCAAAGAAAAAAATCATTATGAATTGAATTCAGGAATGTAGACTAGTGATTAAAGTGGTGTCAGGTTAATAGGGAAAATCTGGATTCATTTTTAAAAGATAATTACATGTTGGAAAGTCACTTCTTCAAACAGTTTACAAATTCTTCTGAAAATACAAAAGTTGTTCAAAACCTGGTCCCTTTAAGAAGCCAGGGTATGAAGGTTGGGAGATGAAGGTATACAGAGAAGAGAATGATAAATCATTTGGAAGAAGGTATGACTGACATCTGTGTGTCTTAACAGTTTTGGGCAGTCAGTCTAGGTCCAATCCCTGGTGGATATTAACTGACTTGAGCTGTTGAATCAGAGGAGGGGAGAGAAGCAGGTATCTTTTCAATTTGAGGAAGAATTCTTGACTATAGAGATGCTAGTAGTGTTAGCACAATCCTCTTCTTTGGTGATTGCAGTCTGGTAGCAGCAAGCTGTCTCAGCCCCAAGTCAAGAAGGATAAGTATTGACTGCCACACCACAGCAACTATAGGGCAAGACAGAAGATGGGGCAGATTTCTAATGAGATTGTCATTGAGAGTCAACAGGTCTGTTGGTCAGCCAGAGTGAAAATCCTGGAGAATTATAGAAAGGTAATTATATAATAAGTTTGTTACCCCAGATGGGATCAAAGAGAAAAAAATGATGATGTCTGTGTTTCTTATTTCTTCACATCTTTTATTTTCTTGTGATCAACCACTCCTTATTGTGCAGTTATTTTATTGAAGATTTTTGTGGAAATAAAACACGTCTTACTATGAAGAGCATACATGTCCTTTTCGTTAACCAAATTTCTGTGTGTTATCCATCTGTGTTTGGAGAACTAAATTACCAGGGTGTGGGACACTGTGTGGCACCACCATTACCCAGGGGTCATCACCTTAATTTCCAGACTAAGCATTGAGAGAAACAAACCTATCTTCAAGGCCAGCCAACCCTGAAGATGTACATGCTCAGTCATCCACATGACTGTCACATGGCTGCTGTATAACCACAACCCACGCACAGTCTAAGTGATTCCCTGCTGTAAAAGAGTATCAGGGTGATTTCAATCTTCTGTTTGGTGCCTTTGCAACCAGCATACACCTTTACTGAATTCATTAACTTTGCTGTTAAAGAGAGTGGGGAGGATGATGGAGAGAGCATGCATCCTGGTGATCATGAGGCTTTAGGGAAGTTAAGATTAGCCTCTGAAAATCCACACCTGCTTATCTGACTAATTTAATCAAATTTTATCAACATTACTGCACATGGTAGGGGAGAAAAGACATGTGCAAAGTTCTTGCTATTTTATCATTATTTGAAATGGGAATTATACACAAGCTCTATCACAGACACGCAAAGTCACCCAATTCAACCCAATTTTGATCAACTTCATTACAAGACATGATGGGAAAAGGAAGCTTATGCAAGACTCCTGCTATTTTATCGCTATTTCAAATGGAAATTACACTCAAGTTTATTACAATTAACCAAAACTATTTTAAAAAAATAAGGTAAGAGGATTTAAATGTGAATTTCTAAAGCTTTCTTAGTTCACCTTAAAGGTAGAGTATAAGAAAGCTGTTACCTATAACAATCAAACGACCTGTAAATGAAGAGGTCAGATACTAATAGTATGGAATGAAACAAATCGCTTCTTAGTACTAGAAAGAAGAAAGTTATGGTAAGGGTGTTTATTCCTTTTATGCTAAGCTCTAGCACACAGCAATTGATTGTGATTCACTGTTGCTGTGGAACCTGAAATAAACATGTAAACTATCATATAAAAGTACAGCTTTGGATTATTAATCAACATATTTCTGAAATAACATGCATACAAATTCAATTCAACAAATGTCTTATAACCACAGAGCTTTTTTATATTTTTAATATTTTCTGAACCATGTGAGACACTTTTCATCAAAAATATTTTCAGTTTATGCTACAGGCATTGCCTCCAAAAAAATTTTTAAAAGCCTCTTGTGGCTTCAACAATTTGAATTCAGTTTGAATTTCCATTGAGTAAAATTTACAGTATTTTATAAAGAATGAAAGAGAGAAAAGCTACTTCTACTCCAAACACCTCAGTCTTTCCTCAGTGACCTTCAGTTTTTAAACTATGGCTGTAAACCATGTAATCCAGAATTCACAAAGGAAGGTTATGAAAAAAAATTGAAGCTACTTCCACACTAATTCAGTGAACCTGTTATCTAACAAAACTTCCAAAGAACACAGTCTGTTTCACAAAAGTAACAGTTATAAAGATGATTTGGGGGAAATATCCTTAACCTTTCCACTGTAGAAACAAACTCCAAACAGCAATAAGAACTAATACTTTGAAACATAGGATTAGGATAGTTATATAGAAAAACTCCATAACATGTTTCTGCCTCATAGAGAATTCCATCTAGGCCTCAAAAGAAGTAAATTGCTAGGTGTTTGTGTTTAAAGAAAAAAAAAACCAAAAACTTAGGAAAATATAACTTTTAAACTCATCTATATCAAAAAACAGATAAATTTTACCATCTGTTTTTCATTTATTTCACTCAATTAATCAAAAAAAAGTTCCCTGTCAGCAAAGGGGATGGGAGGTTTTCAAAATAAACATTTAAGACTTTATATTTGCAGCCTAGTGGAAGAGGGCAACGTGTTTCAGTCAGCAAGTATGGTCTGCCCTAATATAGTTTTCTGTTTTTATACTTCAAGACAATACAGTGCATTATTTTTTTCATATAAATTTAAAATGATAATCAACTCACTTAAAAACAATAAGCATTTGCTCTATTTTAGCCTTCATTATCAAAATTGGCAAGTGACATTTTATTTGCCCCACTTTGGGTGCACATATTTTTAAAAAGGAGAAAAAATGTTGTAGGCAATCTGGAACGTTTATGAAAATAATTAATGAATGATTAAACACTGGATAGCCACATAGCTTCAGAAGAAAATATTCTGACTCATACATAATATAAAGTAGAAAATTAATATGACACATGGATAACACTTTTTGCAAAATATTCTTCCTATCTCTTAGATCCCATGCAATGTTGCAGTTGCTATAGTAACTGTACTTTTGTTCAGCAGGAAAATACTTATGTACAGAATGCTTACATTTACTCACCAAGTTCTCAGTGAAAATTATATCAAATGAATGTGATGAATTAAAATTCACAGTAGATAAGCAGTTCTTGTCCCTTAACTTTAAAGTTACCATAAAATAATTCTATCAAGCATGTTTTTTCATATAAATATTTTTGCTCTTCATAAAATTCATTATCTTATACAAAATGGCTGAGCTAGAAAGAATTTTTAACTTCTCCTAATTTGGTAATTTGGGTAGAGTGCCCTATGTTAAAAAGATTAATTGCTTTAATCAATTGTGAACCATTAAATAAAAATCATACAAACATTTTTTAATTTCAGTTTTAAACACCCAGTGGGCTGGTTTCCACCCTCCCTCATAATGAGTCTTACAAACCTCCTCAATGGCACATACACTGGATAAATACCTCGACACTCTACATTTGCCAAGTTCTAAAATCAACTTTGTAAATGTCATGATCCTTAATGCTATTGTCATATAAATGAAGAGCGTTCCTTGAGTCCATTTGGCTAGGATCGTGAGCGTACTTTGTTTCCCCAAGAGAAGAAAGAAGAGTGGTAAACCATTTTTGCAGGATGTCATTCTCCCACAACAGTTTATGAAAGAAACATCTGTGACAAGAATCTCTAATGCTTTCCTCAAAGCCACAGCTGACAGTAAAAGAGCATTGCTAAAAGTGGCAAATCAATCCCATTCCACCCTTCCCAGAGCATGACACCTAATTTGCTATGTATCACATGTATTTTCCTCACATGTGTTGAGACTGTGACATTGATGTGGTGGCTTTCATCCAAGCCTCAGCTGAATAAACACTTGGGCCATACAGTGGGCAAACTGGCATCCTTAAAAAGTCTTCTGTCCTGGGCAAGTTAACTTCACCTCAGGGAAGCATTTTTCTAACTTTTAGTTTGCAATTTGGGTACATAAATGGAATCTCTAACACTGTTTGGAAACCTTAAATCATCTGAAACGCACAGAGCACATTTTGTATTTTTTAAAAGATTTCTTGGTGTAATGCAATTTTTATGTGAATACCTGAAAACATACACAGATCCAAAAGACTAAAATGAGTAATGGGGTATAAGATTTCTAATCAAATTAGTCCATTGCAGAACACAGACTTTAAAACAGAAGCATAAGAAATGAACACATTATGTAAGTCTGAAATATGTACCATTGTTGTTGATTTTTTTTTAATAAAGATTTTCTGGATGTATAAAACACATCCGAAAACACTCACAAATCTTAAGTGTACAGCTTGATGAGCTTCACAAAGTGAATACAGTTGTGATCAAGTGCAAAACATTATCAGCACCGCAGAAACTCCCATTCTACCTCCCTCAAACAATTAAGTTCACGAACTCATCCTAGAAAAAGTGCTATATATCTCATTGCTGAATATCACTATGGTCACCTTTGAAGTACTCCCCTTGGGAAGCTATGCACTAATGATAGCACCTAGACCACCCTTCAAAACAATTTTGGAATTATTTTTCTGGAATGGCCATCAGAGCTCTTTTCGCATTATTCTCCATGTCCTGAATGTCTTCCTTTTAATACTTCCTTTATCTTTGGGTAAAGAAAGAAGTCATTGGGGACCATATCAGGTGATTAGGGAGGGTGTTCCAATACAGTTATTTGTTTACTGACTAAAAACTCCCTCACAAACAGTGCCATGTGAGTTGATGCATTGTCATGATGCAAGAGCCATGAATTGTTGGCGAAAAGTTCATGTCATCTTCATCTAACTTTTTCACACAGCCTTTTCAGCACTTCCAAATAGTAAACTTGGTTAACTGTTTGTCCAGTTGGTATAAATTCATAATGAATAAGCCCTCATATGTCAAAAGAAAGGTTAGCAACATTGTTGCAATAAGTTTGTGAACTTAATTGTCAGGCCTTGTATACAGTTGCTTTTAAATTTGATACTAGAATCTTTAAAAATGGGAAAACTTCATTTAAATGATATCAAGCCAATAATAAAAGTTTTAGTAAAGAATATGGATAACATCAAGTCCCCTATAGTTAATGAAGCTATCTCTTTTTTGTGTGTGTTCTATGGGGCTGTAATGGTTCTCTATTATCTTCTAATAATCAGGGAAATCACCAATTACCATTACCCTTTTTTCCCCCCATGGAAGTTTTTTTTAAAAATACAGAGGTGGAAAAAGGATACAAGGGTTTATATCATCTCTGCCATGAATTGTTTTGATTATTCTATTCTCCTTCCTTTTGAAGAACTTTTATGTAAATTCCTTTTTCCAATTTAAATTATACTTAACAAAAGAGAATACATATACTACTATTTGTCCTCTGTTTCTCATATTTCTCTTTAATATGATAATTCCCAAAGCAAAATAAAAGAAAGAAAGAAAAACTCTTCTTACAAACCTAAAAGTAATGTAGAGGAAATGTGTTCTATCCATCATGCTGTCTGACACAAAGAGTCACTTAGATGCTCTGCCAACTGCAGCAAGTATATGGTTAGGGACCATGATGACAGGAAGGAGTCCAAACTTACCAGTAGCCCCACCCTGAATCTCAGATTAGAATTTTGGTAACCCAGCCAATACCTTCAGGTGCTTTACATACTCACTACAAGAACTCAATGTGTTCAAAACTAAACAGTCCCTATCTTGGTTAACTGGCCCAGAATCCCAAGCCTCGTAGTCATCTTTGGCAATGTCCTTTTGTCAACTCTTATATTCAAATGCACAGCAAGTTTTATCAATTCTTCCAAAATGTCTTTTAAATCTGTCTTTCACTGTCCTTTCCCATGCCGCCTAAATCCCTACTCTTTTCTGAACTTGAGCTACTGCACATGCCATTGCATCTCTCTGGAGTGACTTTTCCCTCTTTTTTGTCTTATTATGTGCCCTAGCCTTCAAAGACCATCTTGAAATGTTTCCTCTTCCAGGTGCCATCTTTGACCCAGCCCACACCCTGGTAAAAAGCCAGTCCCTCTCTTCCTTCTCTCATAGCGTATGTCACCTTGTGTGATTACACAGTCTTTTATGTCCTCAACTGTAGCAGTAACACCTTGGGGTAGAACAAGTCTTCATCTTTATATTTCCAAAGCCTGGTATATCACCTGGCATGTAATGTATGCTTCACAAACAATGAAAGAATGAAACAATGTGATGTATGCTAAGCAAACAATGAAAGAATGAAATAACAAAATAAAATGTGCTCCTAAAGGCATGGAACATCCAGTAGATTACGTAAATAGTAAATAACTACAATCTGTCTGGGTCTACTTCCTTATCTCAAAATTGGATTGTATGTAGCATGGATGTAAGGGAGGGGTCACTGCAAAAGTGAATCCCAGTCTAACAGACAGCACCCAAAACATACCATAAGTTCAGAGTTATCAGGGTCTGGAAGCAACATGGGGCAGTGAATGGAAGAAGAGATAATTACCAAATGACAGCCAAAGTTTTGGGACCAGTGCCACACTCAAAGGACCCAATGCCATGTTTGCTGTCTCAAATGATGGAAATGTCTATTACACAGTAGGAAGGATTGACTCATAGCAGTTCTTAAAATGAGAAGTTCCTTTTAAAAAGGAAAAAGTGAATAAGTTGGATTAATCATGTCTCTTACATTTGATGTATTGCTGTCATTAGAAGAAAAATGATCTTAGAAAACACTCATGCTTCACATGTGTTACATTGTTTGTTTTATTGTTCCGGGGTACTTTCTTTTCATAACTGTATTGTAAGTGACCCTAGATATCAATGAGAATATGCAGTGCTAGTGAAACTAACTTATTATTGCACATGTGAGCCCTAGAATGCCCTATGTCAAGGTATTGTGTTTAAAGGTACATACTAGACATGATATAATTGTGTTTCAAAGATCTAGTATGAATATGTTTGAAAGAGATTTATTATTCATACAACAAAAAGAACAAAATATGTCAGAGATAAAAGGTCAGAGAATTTTTGCAGTTACAATCTGTAGCTCTTGTCCACCTGTGACATTTGAAAGTGTGTAAAGATCATTAGGCTTCCTATCCATGCGCAGTAGCCCTGATCAATAATAAGAGGTCTTCAAAGGGTTTGACAGAGATCTTCCCATTCCATGCACAGTCTCTTCATCAAGTGATCCCAAGAGTCTGCAATGTCTTATTCAGAGTTCTTTCTTCCCAAAAGGGAGAACTAAGCAAAAAGGAAAGGTACAGAATCCACTGAGAACTTCACTTGGATCACTTTTTTCCCATTAATAGGCCTTTGTTTTCTGATACTCAGCATCAAGCATCTTGATTTGTTATAAATTTTTTTAAAAGTACTTGAGGAGGGCGAGACAGGTTGAAAGCCTTAGGTGTTCATCAGAAACACAAGCCCAGCCTGAGATTAATTATCAGAGACATGCTCACTTTGAGTGTCAGATAAATCTCTAGACCTATTTCACAGCAAAATGACTAGTTCATATTCAAACAACACATTTATATTTATTTTAGGAGATTCATGTTCCCTGAATTCCATGCATGCAGCCATGTTAAAAACCCCTAGTATAAAGGACTTCAAAATATCTTTCAGCAAATATTATATGATGCTATACATGAAAGGAAATTTCAATCTCTGTTCAAAAAAGAAAATGTTACCTAAAAACATTTTTCTTAAAGTTAAAACAAATTTGCCTTATCCTTTCTGGGACTCTGTTTCCAT
>NW_017731777.1:1077111-1084511 GCF_001890085.2 Hipposideros armiger
AAAATGTGAATAACAAAATCGCAATAACTACATATCTATCAATAGGTACTTTCAATGTAAATGGATTAAATGCTCCAACCAAAAGATACAGTGGCTAAAAGAATAAGAAAAGAAGACCCTTACATATGCTGCCTACAGAATAAGAAAAGAAGACCCTTACATATGCTGCCTACGAGAGACTCACTTCATATCAAGACACACATAGACTGAAAGTAAAGAGATGGAAAAATATATTTTGTGAAATTGGAAACTAAAAAAAAAAGAAGAAAAGCTGAAGTAGCAGTACTTATACCAGACAAAATAGACTTTAAAACAAAGGCTATAGTAAGAGACAAAGAAGGACCCAGTAATTCCACTTCTGGATATTTATTCTAAGAAGGGCAAAACACTACTATAAGGGGACGTGTGCATCCATATGTTCACTGCTGCAATGGCCAAAATGTACAGACAGCCTTGGTGTCTGTCAATTGATGAATGGATAAAGAGGAGGTGGTATGTATATACAATAGAATGTTGCTCAGCCATGAAAGGGAATGGGTTCTTGCTATCTGTGGCAGCATGAATGAACCTGAATGGTCTTGTGATGAGTGGAGTATGTCAGACAGAGAAAAACATATGCAATGTGATTTTGCTTATATGTGGAATCTAAAGAACAAAATAAACAAACAAGCAAAACAGAAACAAACTCATAGATAAAGGGAACATTTTTTAACGTGATTTTTTTTATTCTTGGACATAATTAGACCTAGATCTATATCTAAAAAATATTTCTATGATATATACATGCATATTTATGTACTATGATTTCACTACAAAATAAGGTCACATATATACTTTCTAATCACACTTATTTTAAGAAATTACACAAGATTTTACATTCAAATTATTGCAACTAAGAAATATTATTGGAAATTTTGGTCTAAATTTGGGTTACTGAAAATGCAAAAAAAATAAATAACTGAAAACTATTAAGAAATGATAAATCCAAAGATAAAATATTTCTGAAGAATCAGAAACAAAATCACAAGAGATTATATCACGCCCTCGTGAGTCTCAAGGTAACCATTACACAGAAACTCAGCAATTAGGAAATATCCATTTTGACCAAATTTTCTTTTTCAATCAAATTGCCATGTTACCTACACTGTTTTTAGGCAAAATGCCCTAGGGCCCAACTGTTGTCTGCCAGGTCACCTGAAAACAATCAGCATCATGTGATACCCATGATGTAAACTCTCCAACTGCTCCTGAATGCAGTGCGAGGGGTCTGGAAAACATGATGATATGGGAACATTTTGATGGTTGCCAGATGGGAGGGTGGTTGGGTGAAAAAGGAGAAAGGATAAGAAGTACAAATCGGTTGTTACAAAGTAGTCATGTGGATGTAGGAAATAGCATAAGGAATATAGTCAATAATATTGTAATAACTATGTATGGTGTCAGATGGGCACTAGGCTTATTGGGGTGATAGATGGGAGGGAAGTTGGGCGGCAGAGTGAAAAAGTTGATGGGATTAAGAAATACATATTGGTAGTTGCATGGGTATGTAAAGTAAAGCATAGGGAATATAGTCAATAATATCATGACAGCATGGTACAGTGTCAGTTCATTGCTGGACTTACCATGGTGATCATTTCATTTGGTATATAAGTGTTGAACTACTAGGGTGTACACTGAAGCTAATATAATATATTATGTTAGCTAATTTTAATAAAACCTAAAAAAATTAACTGCTATAAAAATGGAAAAGAAACAAGACTGTCATTATTCTAAGATATCATGATTACTTACACAGAAAATCCAACAGAACTGACACATAAATTACTGTAGTTAATAAGAGATTTAGTAAATTTTCTGAATAAAAAAATTAATACCTAAATTCAATGTATTTTTATATATCAGCCACAAACAGAAAACACTATTGTAAAAGATCCACTCATAATAGCATAAAAATATGAGTTACCTAGGAAAAAATCTAATAAAATATGTGTAAGACTTCTACAGGAATTATTTCAAATGTTATTGAGGAATATTAACAAAGACAAAAACTGACATCTATCTGTGTTTTTATATTGGAAGACTCTATATTGAAACTATGTTAATTCTTTGCTTATTATATGTTCTACAGATTCAATACAATCCCAATCAAATATCAACAGAGTATTTTGTGTAACGTGACAAGCTAATTCTAAAATTCAACTGGAAATGCAAAAGACCATGTTTGGCTAAAACACCCCTGAAGAGTAAGAACAAAATGGAAGCACTTGCTCCATCATTTCTCAATTAAAAGAGTGTTTAATGCATAAATTAGACAAATAGGCCAATAGAGCAGAGCAAAATTTTTATGAGAAAGATAGCATGCAGAGCAATGGGAAAAGAATCATTTTCAATAAATTGTACTATGATAATTGGAAATCTATATTTTAAGTTTTGAACCCTGACCTTACATTATACACAAAATAAAAATCAAATCAAGTCATAGATACTTTTGTGTCTTGTTTAAGAAATCTTTCTACCCCCTGATCATAAAGAGACCTTTCTTAATGATCTCCCGGAAGCTTTTGGTTGTCCTTTTTAGGTTATAGTGGTAATAAAGAACAGCAATTTCTTGACATTTGATAGGAAAATATTTTTTAAACACACACACACACACACACACACACACACACACACACACTGACCAAAAATAGAAGTAAACAGAAATTAAAAATTAATAAATTGTCCTTTGTTAAAATTAATAAATCCTGCTTTCAAGACACTATTAAGAGAGTAAAAGATAATCCACAGAAGTGGAGAACATATTTACAACAAACATAACAGGCAAAAGACTAGTATCCCCAATGTATAAATAACTACAAATAAACAAAATTGATGGAAAGATGGGCAAATAACCTCAATGTGCACTTTATAAAATAAGACACACAAATGGCTCATAAACAAAAGAAAAACTGCTCAACTTAATTAGAAATCAGGAAAACTCTAATTAAAATATAATGAAAAACATTAGACACCCATCAGATTATTTTTAAAAATTAAAAGCCATACAATATCAAAGGTTAGCAAGGATATGGAGGAATAGGAACAATCATATATGACTGGTATGAATGTAATTGACACAAACACTTGGATGAACAATTTGGTATCATGTAATCATGTACAAGAATCATTCTGTATACTGTAACACAGCAATTCCAGTTTGGTGTGAACTCTGAAAAAAAAGTATGTGAACTAAAAACAAGTCAAGTTCATCTAGAGTAGTATGAATAAATACAATTTGCTATATTCATGGAATGGGGCATTGTAGAACAAATGAAGATAAATAATTTAAATTTATTCACAAAAACACAGATGAATCTTACAAACAATGCTGGATAAAAGATAAAATCACCAAAGAATACTTACATGGTGATTCCATTCACATACAGCTTGAAAACAAGAACACACAAAACTATAATATATCACTTAAGATTCATGTATAGGGCCGGCCGAGTGGCGCGTTGCTTAAGAACTGGCTTGGGACGCTAGAGGGCCCCTGTTCGGATCCAACATATGAGGGCCAGTGACACTGCCCTCTACAGCTAAGATGCTGAACAACAGCTCAACCTGGATCTGGGTTGCCGTGAGTCACCAGGGATAGTGTAGGCTGCAGCCCCTGCTGCAGTAGGTTGCCATAAGCTACCGTGTGTGGCCAGCAGCCAGCATGAGCAGGCAGCAGCCGCCTTGAGTGGCCATCCAGATGCTGGCGACTGATCTGNAAAAAAACAACAAAAACAAAAAACTCCTAGTTGGCCAAATAGAAGGGAACTTTGAACATAATTATGCCACAACCAGTAAAATAAGGCAAAAAAATAATTAACTGGTGTAAGATTTCTAGTCAAGATGGCAGAGTAGGTAAAGCTGTGTGTGCCTCCTTTCACAAACACATCAAAATTACAATTAAACTACAGAACAACCATCACTGAGAGTCACCTGAAGTCTAGCTGAACCAAAGTCCTACATTTAGGACATATAGAAGAAACCACCTTGGGACTGGTAGGAGGAATGGAGAGATGAAATGGGTTGGTCCTACACCTGAGTGTGATCATTATAAATCAGGAGGGATATCTTGGCTGTGAAAGTCCTCCACAGAAGAGCAAGGGGAACCAGCTCCACACCAGGCTGTCCAGCCCAGGGTTCCATGCCAGGAAGAGAAGTCCCCACAACTCCAGTCTGTGAAAACCAGTGGAGATTGTGGCTAGGTGAGATAGAGGATGGCTAGAGTCCCAGATGTTCCTATTAAAAGGCTCATGCATGAACTTACTTGCTGACAGACTCACTCACTCTGAGCCCCATCTTTGGGGCAGTGGCTCAGAAGACACCAGGGACATACAGGGAGGAACTGAGTTGTCTGACTTCAGGACAAGGGCTTGAAGGGCAGCTCTCTACCAGGCAGAAGTGCTGGCAGAATCCATTATTTCTTTGTAGAGCCCTGCCCCCTCCAAGGATGCAGAATCAGGGGGGTCCTCTATCTGAGTCTCTATTAACCTAGCTAACACCGTTTATCTACCCCACCCTGAGACCGAACCCCACCCAACTTGCTAGCTCACCCAAGCAACTTCCAGTGACTTTTCCATAAATGGCTAATGCTGTAGACTTTCCTAAAATTTCTCAAAGGTACACAAAACCCAAACAAGCACTATCAGCCCTCAGCATGCCCTATACCACTTGCTAAGGAGCTCCAAGATTGGCATTAGCAACAGATGTCTGGGTTCATGGCTTAGGCTCTCTCAGGACCTCCAAGACAAGTGTGGGTGGAATACTGCAGATGGTTTTGTGGCTCATAACAGGTGTCCCTGGAAGGACACAGGCCAAGGCTAAACTTGGCCTGTGACCTGGCCCCTCCCAGGAAGCCCAGAAGCTGAAACACCCAGTGGCTGGCTTCAGACCATGCTTGAGCACCACCAGTGTACCTGCACAGATGACACACCCAAAGTGCAGACTGAGCAGGCACCAGAGCCCTGCTAAAGCAAATTCTGCTCCATAGGGTCAGCCCTTCAACTGTAGTCATGGCCAGTCCCCACAATTAATCAGCCCAAGCATCAATCTTTCCCATTGACATGAAAACAGTAACCAAGGCTCAATTACAACAGGAGGGCACACACAACCTACACAAGAGACACACCAGGAGCACCCAGTTCAGGTGATCAAGGAGACTGTGCCACTGGCCCCACAAGATACCTAGTAAATAAGGCCGCTCTACAAAGACTGGGAGATATAGCAACCCTATCTAATACAAAAAAACAAACACAGGGAGGCAGCCAAAATTGGGAGACAAAGAAACATGTCCCAAATGGAAGAATAAAATAAACCTCCAGGAAAAGAACTAAACAAAATGGAGACAAGCAATCTATCAGATGCAGAATTCAAAACACTGTTTATAAGGATGCTCAATGATCTTAGGGATAACTTCAACAAAAAAATAGGAAACATAAAAATAAAGACAGAAAGCATAAAGAAGAGCCAGTCAGAAATAAAGAATATAATAACTGAAATGAAGACAACATTAGAGAATCAGAGATGAAGCAGAGGTTCAAATCTATGATTTAGAAAATAATGCAACAGAAAACACCCAATCTGAACAGCAAAAAGAAAAATAAATTCCCCTCAAAAAATGGGTATAGTTTAAGAGGCCTTTGGGACAACATCAAGTGTACCAAAATTTAATCATTGGTGTACCAAAAAGAGTAGAGTGAGAGCAAGGAATTGAAACCCCATTATTTAATGATGGGAAACTTCCATACCCTGGTGAAAGAAATAGATATACAAGCCCAGAAAGCACAGAGAGTCCCAAACAAGATGAACCCAAACAGACCCACACCAAGACACATCAAAATTAAGATGCCACAGGTTAAAGACAAAGAGAAAATCTAAAAAGAGAAAAGCAGTTAGTTACCTACAAGGGATCACCCATAATACTGTCAGATGATTTCTGAACAGAAACTTTGCAGGAAGAAGGGAAGTTACAAAATATTTAAAGTGAGGAAAAGCAAAGACCTACCACCAAGATTACCCTACCCAGCAAAGCTTTCATTTGAAATTTATGGACAGATAAAGAGCTTCCCAGACAAGAAAAAGTTAAAGGAGTTCATTGTCACCAAACCAGTATTTCAAGGGTTGTTAAAGAAGCTTCTTTAGGGGCTGGCCAAGTGGCTCAGTTGGTTAAGAGTTCACTCAAGAGTTGGAGCTCTGAGCAATAGCGGTTCAATTCCCGGCCCAAGCTGAGCTGCCGCTGAGCCACCAACAGGTGGCAGGATGGCTCAGNAAAAAAAAAAAGCTCCTTAACAGCAAAGGACAGTTCTTTTTGTATTCATTCCAAAAAAATTTAGTGAGCATCTAATATGTGCCAGGTACTGTTCTAGATAATGAGAATACAGTAGGAAGCAGTAGTAAAAAGAAGAACCCAAAAAACTTCATAATATGGAGAGATGTAGAGAAGAGGGAAGATAAGGAATTGACAATGTAAGTAAAAGATATCATTTGTTAGATAGTAATAACTGCTATGGAAAAATAATAAGCAAGAAAAAGGAAATATAAATTTATAAGGGTTGAAAATATAAATATCTGAAGGATAGGAATATATAATTTCAGTAAAGGTAAATGAGATAACTCAGATCAACCTTCTTGCTGAGGATATCTAAAGGGAAGAAATAAAACTGTAAAATATGTTCTGAAAAACACCAAGTTAGAAAATAAGGAATTTCCAGACCAAAATATAGAAGACCCTGAAACATGAAAGAAGCAAGCCCAGGACAGGAAAGTACTCTCTTGAAGAAGACACAATGATTTTAATCCACAGATTATTTCTATAAATAATTAAAAGTGTTATAGTAAGACATTTATTATAAGTAATGTAATGGCAATAAATGTGAAGATGCCAATGAAATGAGCTAATTCCTAGGGGGGAAAAATGAGAATGTGTTGATTTGTTTAAGAAATCAAGTTTGTGATCAATCATTTTTCCACAACAGAAACCAGACCTTGATGGCATCACTGCTTAATTCTATAGCATACTCAAGGAAGAAGTAATTCTAAATGTACAGAAATCTTTCAGAGAATAGAAAAACACCATTCTCAGCTCATTCTATTAGCCCAACAAAACCTTGACAATGACAGCACAGGAAAGAAAAATTAAAGGCTAATTTCACTTATATACCTAATTGGAAAAATCCTAAACAAAATATTAACAAACAAAAACCTAATTATATAAAAATGATAATACATCATGACCAAGTTGGTTTTATATCAGAAATGCACAGTTGATTTACAATAGATATTCAATGCAATTTACCACATAAACAGATTAAACAGTAAAATTATGCTATCACCTTAATAGATGTAGAAAACACATTAGAGGGCCGGCC
>NW_017731777.1:1093171-1120622 GCF_001890085.2 Hipposideros armiger
AAAAAAAAAAAGGTTAAAATACCTATTGAGGAGATCCAAAATGACAGAGTAGATAAACACTGTTCCTGCTTCCTTCCTAAACACATTAAAATTACAACGAAATTGCAGAATAAGCAACCTGGAGAACTATTGGCAGTCTGGCTAAATGGAAGTTTTTTAACTAAGGATATAAAGAAGCCATGTCGAGACTAGTAGGAGGGTGGAGACGCAAAACGGACTGGCCCAAAACCTCCATGTGGTAGTTGAGAATATCTAGGGATATCTAGGCCATGGAGAACCCCCCTCAGAGGAGCAACCCCACACCGGCTTCCCCAGCACAGAGTACTGGTGTCAGGAAGAGAGCCCCCACAGCATCTGGCTGTGAAAAACAGTGGAGATTCCAACCATCTGGATGGAATAGAAGGCTGCAAGAAACCCAGATGTTCTCTTAAAGGGCCCCTGCATAGACTCTCTTTCAGGCACTCATCTTGAGCTCTGGCAGAGGGACAGTAACTCAAGGGGGAGGGGAGTGGGGGAGTAAGGGCTGGAGAAAAGTCACCATTATCCCTGTGTGGGGTTCTTTTCCAGTGCAGCCAGCAGGCAGGCACCATCTTTCCTATGTTGAGCCTGCCCCCACAGGCTAAATCTGAATCCAATTGGTCTGGTGAGCTCTGCTGCTCTGCCCTGCTGACTCACTGAGACTCTTCCCCACCCAACTTGCCCAACACCAGAGGTACTTTGTCCAAGAGCAGCCAGCCCTGCCCACATTGCACTGTTTCTTTAAAAACTGTCAGTTTGCAGGACCCAGGTAGGCAGCACCTGGCCTTGGTGTGCTCTGAAACTTTTGCTGAGTCACTCCAGGCACAGCACTGGCACCAAACTGGAGTCTACATTAACCTGTTGACCACAACTCTTCCCACTCTATTGACTCCCAGAGACCCTGTCTCACCCAATACGTTTACTACATGAGGCTTTATCAGGGGCTGAACCTTAAGGGTGCTGGCAGGTGGCAGGCAACCTCAGGATGTCTTGGCTTTTTGCAGAGCTACCCCAGGCTTGGTACTGGTGGCAGTCATTCTTAGTTTGCAATGTGGCTTCTCCCACGTGGTTCTAGGGTAGCACAAGTAGCAAACAACCATGGATCATTTTGTAGCTCCTATCAGGTAGTCCTAGGCTGGCCACAGACAGTGGCTGAGCTTATTATGTACCCGAGCACCCCCAAAGAGGCCCAGAACAAAAATACTTGGAGGTTGGCTTCAGACACAGCAGAACACCACCCAATTAGCCCCACAAGTGGCACACCCAAAGGGCAGCCTCAACACACAGCAGAATGCCACTTAGTATGGTAAGCCCTCTGTATAGTAGCCTGTAAGTTGTGGACATGGCCAAATCCCATAGCCAATCATTCTGAGAGTCAATCCCAAAACTGATGTGCCAATAGCAATCAAGGCTTAAGTATAACAGGAGGGCACACACAACCCACACAAGGGACACTCTTGGAGCACCTGGAGCAGGTGACCAGGGGAACTGTGCCAGGGCCCCACAGGGCACCTACTACATAAGGCCACCCAGCCAAAACTAGGAGATAGCCAATCTACCTAATTCATAGGAACCAACAGACAGGCAGCCAAAATGAGGAAATAAAAAACACATCACAAATGAAAGAAAGGAGAAAACTCCAGAAACAGAACTAAACAAAATGGAGGCAAGCAACCCACCAGATACAGATTTCAAAACAATGGTTATAAAGATGCTCCAGAAACTTAGTGAGAATATCAACAAAGAGATAGCAAGAATAAAAAAGGACATAGCAACCATAAAAAAGAATCAGTCAGAAGTGAAAGATACAATAACTGAAATGAAGAATGCAATAGAAGGAATCACCAGCAAACTAAATGAAGCAAAGGACTGAATCAGTGATTTGGAAGAGAAGATAACAGAAAACACTCAATTGGAACAGCAAAAGGAAAAAATAATTTTAAAAAATGAGTATAGTTTAAAAGACTTCTTGGACAACACCAAATGTAACAACATTCACGTCATAGGGGTACCAGAAGGAGAAGAGAGAAAGCAAGGGATTGTGAATCTATTTGAAAAAATAACGACTGAAAACTTTCCTAACATGACAAAAGAAATAGACGTACAAGTCCAGGAAGCACAGAGTCCCAAACAAAATGAACTCAAACAGGGACACATTATAATTAGAATAGCAAAGGTTAAAGACAAAGAGAGAGAATCTTAAAAGCAGCAAGAGAAAGGCAACTAGTAACTGATAAGGGAGCTCCTATCAAACTCTCAGCTGGTTTCTCAATAGAAACTTTGCAGGCCAGAAGGGATTGGAACAAAATATTCAACGTGATATAAAGCAATGAACTACAACTAAATTCTACCCAGTAAAACTAGAATCAAATGACAAAAAAAGAGGTCTTCAGACAAGGAAAAGCTAAAGGAGTTCATCACCACCAAACCGGTATTACAAGCGATAGAAGAGGGGCTTCTTTAACATAGAAAAGAAAGATCAAAATTATGAATAATAAAATGGCACAACCTACATATCTATCAGTGATTACTTTCAATGTAAATGGATTAAAAGCTCTACTCAAAAGACATAGGAGGACTGAATGGATAAGAAAACAAAACACATATGCTGTCTACAAGAGATTCACTTCACATCGAAAGACACAGATGGGAAGTAAAAGGATGAAAAAAGATATTTCATGAAAATGGAAATGAATAAAACAAAAATAGCTGGGGAGCAATACTTACATCAGACAAAATAGACTTTAAAATAAAGGCTACAACAAGAGACAAAGAAGGACCCAGTAACCCCACTTCTGGATATTTATTTGAAGAAACACAAAACACTACTTCAAGGCTGTGTGTGCATCCATATGTTCATTGCAGCATTGTTTACAATGGCCAAAATGTGGCCTGGGTGTCTGTCGATGGATCAATGGGTAAAGAGGAGGTAGTACATACATACAACGGAATATTGCTCAGCATGGAAGGGAGTAGGTTCTTGCCATCTGTTGCAGCATGGATGGAACTGGAGGGTATTGTGCTGACTAGAGTATGTCAGACAGAGAAAGACAGATGCAATGTGATTTTGCTTACATGTGGAATCTAAAGAACAAAATAAACAAACAAAACGGAAAAAAACTCAGATACAGAGAGCATATTGATGGTTGCCAGAGGGAGGGAGTTGGGGGTGAGTGAAAAAGGGGATTGAGAAGTACAAATTGGTTGTTACAAAGTAGTCATGGGGATGTAGGGTGTAACATGGGATTATAGCCAATAATATTGTAATAATTATGTATGATGTCAGATGGGTACTAGATTTGTTGGGGTGATAGATGGGAGGGGGTTTGGGGCAGTGTGGAAGAAGTGAAGGGAGTAAGAAGTACAAATTGGTAGTTATAAAATAGTCATGGGGATGTAAAGTAAAACGTTGGGAATATAGTCAATGATATGGAAATAACTATGTATAGTGCCAGGTGGGTACTAGACCAGTCAAGGGGATCACTTCTTAAATTATATAAATGTCTAACCACAATGCTGTACACCTGAAATTAATATGAACTAATATGAATGTCAACTGTAATTGAAAATTTTTTAAAAGGGGGAAAAGGTAAAGGGGAATAAGAGGTCCAAATTTCCAGGTATAAAACATAAGTCTTAGGGATGTAATGTACAGCATGGGTATATAGTCAATAATATTGTGACAGCATGGTATGGTACCAGAGGGTTGCTGGATTTATCATGATGATCACTTCTTTAGGTATATAAATTAAATTAGTTGAATAACTAATCTGTACACCTGAAAATATAATAATGTTGTATGTTAGCTATATTTTAATAAAAATCTTAAAAATAAAACCAAATACATTTTTTTAAAGTTCAGAGTAATGATTAAAATAAAACCCAAAATAATGGTTACTTCTGGTAGGGCGTATGTCAAGAAGGTACATACAAATAGCTTCTGGATGATCAAAAATTCAATTTTGTACTCGAGTGGTAGTTACATTAATGGATGTTTTAACTTATTTTTCATGTTTTATATACTTTTCAGTATATGCTATATTTCACAATTATGCAGACCTATATGGGAAGAGCATTCCCTTCAAAAGTTTCCTATATTAATCTGTTTTCCAGAACCCTAAAGGGGAATCTTGTCCATTATGATTGTCCTGTGCTCTCTGAGTTATCCATCTCCTTTCATGTATTCAATCATTACCACATCTACAATCATCTCTCCTTAGAGCCAGCTAACTATTAACTGTCTGTCTCACTGTCTATGTTGAATATTGCCAATTAGATAGTCTCCAAAAGCAACAGTTTCAAAACAACTCAGTCACTTTTCCCTGATTCTACTTTCCTCATTAGCTTCTCCCCAAACTTATTTTAACCTTTGTTTTTCGTGACTGGAGAACCTGACCCAAGCAGAGAGAATCAGGTTGATCCCCTGGAATTTTTCTGAATTAGAACTAAGAGAATAAGTCTTTTGGAGTAGGTGGGTGTCAGAGATGCCCAATAATGATATATCCTAACATAGGAAGCCAGTCTGGAGGATGAGAGATCTGAGCTGACAGAGATAAGGAGAGACAAACAGAGTCCTACAGCATTTAAGTCTCATAGTCTACCTAAGGTCCAGTTTCTTCCTTTCTCTTTTCACAGATATGCAAGTGGGTTTTTTTACTCAGGTTAGTTTAACTTGTGCTTTAATACAATAAATATAATCTCATTCAGAGGATCTAGGTCACCTGCTCCCACTCACACTCCTCTCTATGTGTACAACAATAACCAGGAGATTTCTGCATTAACAATAAGTTACAATAATGTACTTTATTGTACATTAATATAAAATATTGTACATAGAATATAAAATAATGATGGTTTTATAAATTTGTGTGGTTTATACCTGATACATCTAACAAATTAATATTATATTTTTAGACTGGTGAACTACATATAATGCTTAGATCTATTAAATTATGTATGTAATATTTAACATTCATGAAAAAGAAGTAAATCCTGCCACTTTGAGCAGCATGATGAATCCCGAGGTCATTGTGCGGAGAGAAATAAGCCAGACAGAGAAAGACAAATACTGCGTGATATCACTTATATGTGGCATCTCAAAAAAAAAAAGTCAAACTCATAGAAACAGAGAGTAGACTTGTGATTTGTAGAATTGTGAGAGGATAGGGGAAATGAGGAGATATTGGTCAAGGGGTACAAATTCCAGTTTTAAGATGAATAAGTTCTGAGCATCTAATGTACAGCTTAGTGACTGTAGTTAATAATACTGTATTACATACTTGAAATCTTCTAAGAGAGTAGATGTCAGGGGTTCTCATCATTAAAAAGGTAACCATGTAAGGTGATATGTGTTAAGCAACATTTCACAATATATACATATATCAAGTCATCATCACATTGGGCATTTTAGATATATTACAATTTTATTTGTCAATTATACCTCAATAAAGCTCGAAAAAACATATATATTTTTCAGATTGAATACAGCCTCTAAATAATGTTAATTCACTTAAGATAACCTACTAAAATTTGCCTAAGAATGATTTTATACAATTTATATGATTTAATTTGATTTCAACAATTTGAAACAAGTAGAAAATAGTTTCCTTTCTCTTAGAGACATTTTAATATGTATATAAAATGTATGTCAGTCTAACATCTGAAAAGTTCTATAGGGCACAAGATGAGGTAAGAGGTCAAGCTAAAACAAAGCAATAAAAAGAAAAGACACCTTTTTAAGGAATAATGAACATCAGAACACATGCCCATTCACATGACATCATCTTATGCAGATCCATATACTATCTAATATTTACTTAAAATGTGTGATCTCCATAACAACCAGGGTATCAAGTGATATATAGGAGTTGACTGTGACATGCAGACACTTCACTATATTTCTTACAATATAATCAAAATTGATTATAAAATAAGTACAATTGATTATGGAATTGTATTATTTTAAACTAATTATATGTGGGTAATAGATTTTTAAATATGTGGTTTCTAGACTGCAGTTGATGACAGCAATATTATTTTTCTATATATTTCTTCTTCCATTTTAGCCTCCCATTTTTGCTTTGATGATTTAAAAGTAAAGGTTAGCAAAGCTAAAGCTAATGAGATTTCTTTAAGTTGAACATGTTAGGCATAAAAATGGCCCCCAAAGATGTCCATGTTCCAGTGTCTGGAAACTGTGAAGATATTACCTTACATGGCAAAAGGACCTTTGCAGACATGATTAAGGGTACAGATGTTGAGATGGAAGGATTACTATGAATTATTTGAGTGAGCCCAATCTAATCACATGAGTCCTTAAAAACAGAAAACCTTTCCTAGATGAGGTCAGAAAAAAGGCTCAGAGTGATGCTACACTAATGGCTTTGAAAATGAAGGAAGGGAACATGAGCCAAGGAATGCAGATGGCCCCTAGGAGCTGGAAAAGGTAGGGAAATTGAGTTTCTATAAAGGAAGGCAGCCATGCTGACACCTTTATTTGAGTCCAGTGAGACCTGTTGCAGACTTCTGATCTATAGAACTGTAAAATAGTAAATCTGGATTGTTTAAGTCAATAAATTATGGCTTTGTAGTAATTTCTTATAGCAGCAATAGGATATTTATAAACTGTGACATTGTGCGACTTCACAAAACCAATTTTAAAAAGAGAAAGGAAGGGCCGGCCGAGTGGCACATTGGTTAAGAGCTGGCTTAGGACACCAGAGGGCCCTGGTTTGGATCCCACATATGAGGGCCAGTGACACTGCCCTCTACAGCTAAGACGCTGAACAATAGCTCAACTTGGAGCTGGGCTGCCATGAGTCGCTGGCGACAGCGTGGGCTGCAGCCCCTGCTGCAGTGGGTTGCCATGGGCTACCTACCATGTGTAGCCAGCAGCCATCATGAGCGGCCAGCAGCCGCAGTGAGCAGCCGTCCAGAAGCAGGCGACTGATCTGCCTCACCCAGGAAGAGCGCAATGATGGTGCCAACTTGGGCCAGTGAAGAAACGTCCTCCACAACTAGACTGAAGAAGAAAAGGACAGCAACTTGTCTGTTCTCCTTCCCCCAATTCCCCAGTGCTTTTCCCATCCCCCAATTCCCCAATAAAAAAATATTTTTTTAAAAAAAGAGAGAGAAAGGAAGAGCCCCACGCTCCCTCATCCCTACTGCATGGGATGTGATTTGACATATCTAAGCAAAGCAAATGTCCTTTCTAAACAGTGGTGGGCCTAACCATGAATTCCTAGTTATAACCAGCCTACAAGAGCCCTGGTAGTATCCCAAGGGCTTCATGAAACATTGTGTCCTCTGCCAGACTGTTTTATGCCACATCAAGCCTCTTTCAACTGCATAAACTACACTGAACCATAATTAAATGTGAAAACAGGCCCAAGCCTGCATGTTTTCCTTAAAAGAATTACCAGGTCAGTTAAACAGAAAATGTATTTTTCCTAAGACATTTTTTGGGTGTAGATGTGTGTATATATTTACATATATTTTTAATAAGGAAAACCTTTCCTAAAAAGCTTATGTTTCTTTTCAAAGGGCCTTACTCAGAGTGGCTGTGATGAGAAAGAGAAGAGAGGAGATTGAAATTTTTCACATGTATCTCATCTATATATAAAATTACTTTTTAGTAAAGGCATTTTCTTTTCTGAAATGAAGCATAAAATGGGTGTTTAATATATTTTATATATGATATTGGCTAGAACTCTCTTCTATCTCAGAATTATATAAACAAGACTTACATCTTGGACCCCCATTTTAAACAGAAGCATACAGGTGCCAATATAAAAAAATAGTCTCTATAAGCTGATTGGATTGAGTCTTCAAAACAAATATAAAATCTTTATTTCCACGATTTTTTTGTTTCACTCCACAATAAAAGAAATCCAATTTAGTTTTCTCTGTTAGTTTTTAATATTTTGTAGCTACATAGTACTTCATCTAATTCTCAAAGTGTTGTCCAAAGTGGGGTCTCTAAACTTTTTTAAGGGATCTAACAAGTACTGCCTTTTCCAATGATATAGCCACATAAAGCCTCATTTTCTGCATTTTCTTCAGTCTAAACAAAATATCCCAACAAACTGAGTGCAGAAGCATATACATGAACTCAGTTCTGCAGCTTTGACTGACATTAAAGAAATTGCAAAAATGTAAAACAATAACACTCATTATTTTTTTAATTTTGGATAATAGAGATACTTTCTTAAAGATTGTATTATAATTTAAAATGTGTTTTGGGGTCCTCAATCATTGTTAAGAGTGTAAACAAATCCTGTGGCCAAAAAGTTTGAAAACAACAGCTCAACAGTCTTCCCAACTCTCTGGGCAGAAAGGGAAAAAATGTGAAGGGTCAGGAGAGGTGGCCCTGGGAATTGAATAAGGTTTGTTCTCTGGTATGTGAAGGTGTGAAAGATGACCTATTTTGGGGTAAGAAGAAGATAGTGGAATTTCAATGACATATATTTTATATCATCCTGGTTTAATTTCTATATTGGAATATATTTTATAACATACACAATAAAGTTTACCAAATAAAGCAGTATTAATATGTTGAGGAGAGTAAAAAGTGTCTCTATAGGGTTCATAATTTTAAAAACTTGGACATCAGAGAGGATCCAAGATGGCAGAGTAGATAAACGCTGTGTTTCCTCCTCTCATGACTACATCAAAATTACAACTAAATTATAGAACAGTCAACCTGGAGAACCATTTTAAGTCTAGCTGAACAGAAGTCCTATAAGTAAGGAGATAAAGAAGAAGTCACATCAAGACTGGTAGGAGGGGTGGAGACAAAAACAGGTTGGCCCCACACCTGTGTGTGGCAGTTGTGAATTGGGATAGATGTCATGGCTGCAGAGATGTCCTCCAGAGGAGCAAGGGAACCTAGCCAAACACCAGGCTTCCCAGCCCGGAATACTGGTACCAGGAACAGGAGCACCAACAGTATCTAGCTGTGAAAAGTAGTGGGGATTCCAATCATCTAGGTGAGATGGGAAACTGCAAGAAACCCAGACATTCTCTTAAAGAGTGCACACATAGACCCCTCAGCTAACAGGCTTTCATCATGGGCTCTGGCGGAGGGATAGTTACTCCAGTGGAGACAGAAATATACAGTGAGAGACTGAGTTGTGTGGCTTCAGAGCAAGGACTGGGAGAATAGTCACTATTTTCCCCATGTAGAATCCTCCTCCCATACAGCCTGCAGGCGGGTGCCATCTTTCTTGTTTTGAGCCTTCTCCTACATGGCCAAATCTGAATCTGTATTGGCCTGGTGAGCTTTGCTGGCTCAAAGGGTGATTTTCTGGGACTCAACTTGCACAATGCTGGTGGCACATTCTCAGCCAGCAGTTGGCCCTGCCCACATTGCACTCTTTACTGGAAAATTCTCAGCATTCCATGGGCCCCAGGTAGGTGGCAGCTGACCTCAGTGTGCTCTAAGACATTTGCTAAGAAACTCCAGGCTCAGCACTGACACCAAACCAGGATCTACATTAACCTTATGAACACCACTTGTCCCACCCTGGTGAATCCCTGAGACCCCACCTCACCTAGCTCAAGTACTGCACAAGATTCTATCAGCAGCTGAGCCTTATGGGAGCTGGCAGCCTGCAGAAGGCCTCAGGGTGCCCTGAGCCTTTTGTAGAGCTACCCCAGACCCCATACTGATGGTAGCCACCCTCAGTTCATAGTGTGGCCTCTCTCACATGCCTCCAGATTCAGAAGAAGGAGCAATCAACTATGAATCACTTTGTAGCTCCTACCAGGTAGTCCCTGGCCAGTTATAGGCAGTGGCAAAACTGGGCCTTCACCAAAGCTGCTCCTAAGAGGCCCTAGAACCAACTTACCTGGAAGTTGGCTTCAGACCACAGCATAGCATCACCCAGTTAGTCCAACAAGTGGCACACCAATAGGGTGGTCTCAGCAGGCACCAGAGCCAACTGGGAAAGTCTTGCTCCATGGGGTAGGCTCCTGACACAGGATGCTGTAGCTGTGGATGTGGCCAAACTCCACAGGCAGTCAGGTTGAAGGTCAATCCCACTCACTGACATGATAACAGCAATCAAGGCTCAACTATAACAGGAGGATACGCACAACCCACATAAGGCATACACATGGAGCATATAGCATGGGAGACTGTAACACTAGGCCCCACAGGGCATCTACTACATAAGTCCACTTGACCAAGGCTGAGAGATGTGGCAGATCTATCTAATAAACAAACAAACAAACAAAAACACAGAGAGGCAGCCAAAATGAGGAAACAAAAAAATATGTCACAGAAGAAAGAACAGGAGAAAACTCCAGAAAAAGAACAAAATGAAATGGAGCCAAGCAACCTACCAGATATAGACTTCAAAACAGTGGTTAAAAGGATGCTCAAGGAACTTTCTGAGAACTTCAACGAAGAGATAGCAAGCATAGAAAAGGACATAGAAACCATTAAAAAAAGAACCATTCAGAAATGAAGAATACAATAACTAAAATGAGGAATGAACTAGAAGGAATCATCAGCAAACTAGATGAAACAAAAGATTCAATCAGAGATTTGGAACACAAGGTAGTAGAAAACATCCAATTGGAACAGCAAATAGAAAAAAAGAATCCAAAAAAATGAGGATAGTTTTAGAGGCCTCTGGGACAAAATCAAGCATACCAACATTTGCATCACAGGGGTGCTGGAAGGAGAAGAGAGAGAAAAGAATTCAAAACCTATTTGATGAAATAACAACTGAAAACGTTCCTAACCTGGTGAAGGATATTGACATACAAGCCCAGGAAATGCAGAGAATTCCAAAAAAGGTGAACCCAAAGAGGCCCACAGCAAGCCACATCATAATTAAAATGACAAATGTTAAAGACAAAGAGAGAATCCTAAAAGAAATAGGAAGTCAACTAGTTACCTACAAAGAAGCTACTATAAGACTGTCAGCTGATTTCTTAGCAAAAACTGTAGGCCAGAAGGTATGAGCACAACATATTCAAAGTGATGGAAAGCAAGGACCTCCACCAAGACTTTTCTACCCAGCAAGACTATCATTTAAAATTGAAGGAGAGATAAAGAGCTTCCCAGACAAGTAAAAGCTAGACAGTTCATCACCAACAAACCAGCATTATAAGAAATGTCAAAGAAACTTTTTTAAGAAAAGGAAGGGGGTGGGGGTACCAACATAAATATAAGTAATAAAATTGCAACAATTACTTTAAATGTGAACAAATTAAACACTTCAATCAGAAGACATGGGGCAGCTGAATGGATAAGAAAACAAGACCCATACATGTTCTATATACAAGAGACTAATTTCAGATCAAAAGACACACACAGGCTAAAACTAAAGAGATGGAAAAAGATATTTAATGTGAATGGAAATGAGAATAAAGCTGGGGTAGCAGCACATACAAGGTCTGACAATTAAGTTCATGAACATTTGCATCAATGTTGCTAACCTTTTTTTATATCACAGGGATTATTCATTATGAATTTGTACCAGCTAGACAAACAGTTAACCTAGTTTACTGTTTGAAAGTGCTGAAAAGGCTGCATGAAAAAGTTTGACAAAAATGACCTGAACTTTTTGTGAACAATTCGTGGCTCTTGCATCATGACAATGCACCAGCTCACAGGGCACTGTCTGTGAGAGAGTTTTTAGCCAAAAAACAAATAACTATAGTGGAACACCCTCTTTACTTACCTGATATGGCCCCCAGTGACTTCTTTCTTTACCCAAAGATAAAGGAAGTATTGAAAGAAAGACATTTTGAGGACATTCAGGACATAAAGGGCAATATGATGACAGCTCTGGTGGCCATTCCAGAAAAAGAGTTCCAAAATTGCTTTGAAGGGTGGACTAGGTGCTGGTGTTGGTGCATAGCTTTCCAAGGGGAGTACTTTGATGACCATAGTGATATTCAGCAATGAGGTATGCAGCACTTTTTCTCAGATGAGTTTGTGAACCTAGTTGTCAGGTCTCATATATCAGACAAAATACACTCTAAAATAAAGGCTACAATAAGAGACAAGAAAGAGATTTCATAATGTTAAATGGATCAATTCAACAAGAGGATATAAACCTTGTAAACATTTATGCACCCAACATAAGAGCACAGAAATATCTAAAGCAAATATTGACCAACATAAAGGGAGATATTGAGAGTAATAGTCATAATAGGGGACTCCAACACCCATTAACACCATGAACATTTCTTCCAGACAGAAAATCAACAAGGAAACAGCAGATTTAAATGATACACTAGACCAGATGGACTTAATTGATATTTTTAGAGCATTTTACTCCAAAGCCATCTGAATATATATTCTTTTCAAGTACACATGGAACATTTTCCAAGATAGACCACATGTTAGGACACAAAACAAGTCTCAGTTAATTTAAGAAGATTGAAATCATATCAGGCATTGTGTCTGACTACAATGGTATGAAACTAGAAATCAATTGCAAGATAAAAGCTGAAAAACACACAAACACATGGAGACTAAATAACATGATACTAAATAATGAATGGGTCAACAATGAGATCAAGGGAGAAATAAAAAATACCTTGGGGCAAATGAAAATGAAAATACAATGACCCCAAAATCTATGGGACACAGGGAAAGCAGTCATAAGAAGGAAATTCATAGCAATATAGGCCTACATCGAGAAATAAGAAAACTCTCTAATAAACAATCTAACATTATACTTAAAAGAACTAGAAAATGAACAGCTCTCAAAGCCAAAAGTGAGTAGAAGGAAGTAAATAATAAAGATCAGAGCAGAAGTTAGAGAAATAGAGTCCAAAAAAAATCAATACAAAAGATCAATGAAACCAAAAGCTGGTTTTCTGAATAGAAAAAACAAAATTGATAAGTCTTTTAACCAGATTTATCAAGAAAAAAAGGGACAGGATCCAAATAAATATAATCAGAAAGTGAAAGAGGAGAAGTGACAACTGACACCACAGAAATGCAAAATATTATAAGAAAATATTATGAACATTATGTGCCAATAAATTGGACAATCTGGCTGAAATAGATAAATTCCTAGAAATATACAATCTTCCAAGACTGTGTCAAGAAAGAACAGAAACTCTAAACTGACCAATTACTACTAACGGAATTGAATTGGTAATCAACAAGCTCCCAACAAAAAATGTCCTACACCAAAACGCTTCACAGATAAATTTTACAAAACATTCAAAGAAGAATTAATACCTATCTTTTCCAATAAATTCAAGAGAAGGGAAGGGTCCTAAGCTTATGTTATTATGCCAATATTACCATGATTCAAAACCAGACAAAGATTATATAAAAAGATAATTTTAAGCCAATATCTCTGATGAACATAGATGCAAAAATCGTCAACAAAATATTAGCAAACTGAATTCAGCAATACATTCAAAAGATCATATACCATGATCAAGTGAGATTTATTTGTGGGATGCAAGTTGATTCGATGTCCAGAAATCAATTAACATGATGCTCCACATAAACAAATTGAAAGATAAAAATTATATGACCAATAGATGCAGAAAAAGTGTTAAAAAAATCCAGCATCCATTTATGATAAAAACTCTCAGTAATGTGGGGATAAAGGGAATATACCTCCACATAATAAAAGACATATTTGCCAGTGATACATCTGATAATGGGTTAATATCCAAAATTTATAAAGAACTCAAACAACTCAACACCAAAAAACAAACAACCCAATTAAAAAATGAGCAGAGGTCATGAAAAGACATTTCTCTAAAAAGGACATACAGAAGGCCAACAGACATATGAAAAGAATGCTCAACATTACTAATCATTAGAGAAATGCAAATAAGAACCACAATAAAATACCATCTCATTTCAGCCTGAATGGGTATCATCAATAAATCAATAAACAAGTGCTGGTGAGGATGTGGAGAAAAGGGAACCCTCATGCACTGTTGGTGCGATTGCAGATTGGTGCAGCCACTATGGAAAAACAGTATGGAAGTAGCTCAAAAAAATGAAAATGGAACTACCTTATGATCCAGCAATTCCACTCTTGGGTATCTATCCAGAAAAATTCAAAACACTAATTCGAAAAAATACATATATATGCACCCTTATGTTCACTGCAGTTCTGTTTACAATAGCCAAGATATGGAAGCAACCCAAATGCCCATCAGTATACGATTGGATAAAGATGTCGTACATATACACAATGGCATATTATTCAGCCATAAAAAAGAATGAAATCTTACCATTTGCAACAACATGGATGGATCTGAAGAGCATTATGCTAAGTGAAATAAGTCAGACTGAGAGAGACAAATACCATATGATCTCACTTATATGTGGAATCTAAAGAACAAAACAAACAAACAAAACAGAAACAGACTCAGATATAGAGAACAAACTGATGGTTGCCAGAGAAAGTGTTGTGGGGGCTGGGTGAAAAAAGTGAAGGGATTAAGTACAAATTGGTAGTAACAAAATAGTCTTGGGGATGTAAAATATAGCATAAGGAATATAGTCAATAATGTTGCAACAACTGTGTATAGTGCCAGGTAAGCACTATACTAATTGGGGGAATTACTGCATGAATTATAAAAATGTCTACTCACTATGTTGTACCCCTAAAACTAATATAAAATATTGGATGTCAACTGTAACTGAAAAAATAAATTAAAAAATTTTTAAAAAGAAAATAAAAACTTGGAAACTCCTGATTTGCACATAATAAAGTGATGACCAAAATTCTAAAATGCTCTTAAAAGATTTTTTAATGTGAGGACTTTGATATAAAATAATAAACAACTATTTTAATGAAGCAAACAAAAATCACAGCAGATTTTTGCAGACTCCAAAAAAGAGTAGTTTTATATAAAATGTCAAATGTGTAAACTGTCTATTTTCTTCATTCTCCATTTTATCTCTTTGAAGAAACTGTCCCATATGAAAGGGTCATTTCTTTCTGTAGACTTTCTGATTTTGCACAGCTAATTTTCTTGATTTTCCATTTTGCTTTGGATAGTTCAATAATATATCCACTCATTCCCCTTGAGGGAAAAGGAGGCTGCTAGGTGTCAGTGCATTCACATATAAATTTCAAACTAAATTGGGAGGTTAATTTTATTGCCTTAATTATCCTTAGAAATTGAAGTAAATGCTTATAACTTTTAATAATGGCATTTTTATTTACTCCTCTTTACTTTTATACTCTAGTGCTAATCTACATTGCCTTTTTTATCACCCAGATCTTCACCACAAATGATCTCTGATCCCAACCAGTTCACTGTCTTCACAGACTTAATTAATTCCCTTTAACTATTCATAAGCTATGGCTTTTGTCCTCCAAAAATTAGGGTCTGGTTGAGGGAAATAAACATTGTCCCAAATAACTGAAAAGAAAATGATAAAAACATCTCAAAATATGCGAAGCATGTGCTTCTGGTAAAGACTGACAACTACCGACACCATAAACATGCTTCTCTTCCTCTTCGTCTCTAAATACCAGACCCCAGTGTTATTCTGGCCCAAAATGTTCTTAGCCCTCCTTGTAGCTATGTGAGCCTTTTTATTAAGTTGACTTGCAGCTGATGTGGCCATAAAACACTCTGGTTAATGAAATAAAAGCCAAAGTTTAGTTGAATTTTTTGGCAAGCTCTTTATCGGAGCTCATCACTTTTTTGCTGTTTCCTGCGCCTAAAATTTGAACAAGGTGGTTAGAGCACCAACAATCACCGTAGATAATGAGATAATCCAAGATAGAAACTAGAAAGAAGCAGAAAAATAAAAGAAATCTTTGGTTATTGTGAAGTCATGAAAAATAAACACCTGTATTGCACAGGTTATTAAATGGTGGCACCGGGTTCTGTCATATAAAGTTGAACCTGATTCTAAATGATATGATACTCTTGGAAATTCAGAGTTTAGAAAAAAAGCAATACTTCTACTGAATGTTTTTAGTAGCATTTGAGGTAAATCTTAAAGAATGAACCAAGGGCCGGCCGAGTGGTGCGATGGTTAAGAACTGGCTTGGGACGACAGAGGGCCCCGGTTCAGATCCCACATATGAGGGCCAGTGACACTGCCCTCCACAGCTAAGCTAAGATGCTGAACAACAGTTCAACCTGGAGCTGGGCTACCATGAGTCGCCGGCGATGGCGTAGGCTGCAGCCCCTGCTACAGTGGGTTGCCATTGGCTACTGTGTGTAGCCAGTAGCCAGTCTGAGCGGCCAGCAGCTGCTGTGAGCAGCCATCCAAAAGCCGGCAACTGATCTGCCTCGCCCGGGAAGAGTGCAATGACGGTGCCAACTTGGGCCAGTGAAGCAACGTCCTCCACAACTAGACTGAAGAACAAAACGACAGCAACTTGTCTGTTCCCCTTCCCCCAATTCCCCAATAAAAAATCTTTAAAAAAAAAATGAACCAAATTTTATCACATGGTCAATGTCAGAGAAATCCATGAAAGAGAAAGACTTCAAAGAAGAACTTGTATGCACAATATATCAAATTTAATAAGAAAGAGCATAACAACTCCTTCTTCAACCTTTGAGCAGCCCCCCTCAATTAAAAGGCAGTGACCCATCATGTCTCATTCTCCCCTAAAACCTAATTCAAAATCGGCTTCCTCATAACGGACTTCCCACTGGACTCTCAGTAGTAACTCCTATAAAACCAAAAGCCCACTCACTCATATGCATCATGTGTTATCCAAAGATTTTGGTTTTTTATGTCTTGTCCCATAATGTAGATAATAAGCTTTCTGGTGTCAGACAGTGATCTTTAAATCCCCATCTTCATAGTCTTTGCACATCTTACAGGCTCAATCATAAAAATGCATAATTTTCAACCCTCCTCAAAATGTCTTTATGAGCAATCTGGCCTGGCTTGTATGCAGGGCATTTAAGTAAAAAATAAATACATAAATAGCAATTGTATATATAGTGTCTGACAGCTTACAAAGGGTTTCATACCCATTGTTTTACTGCAACTTTGTGAGTTTGGTATCATTCACGCATCTTTCTATTTAAGAAAATATAGTTTGCTTTCACCATTGTGCCAGGTTTAAGTAGCATTAAGCATGTAAAATAATTACAGTACAGTGGAGAAGTATCAATATAGAAGCCAGGGTAAGGTCCCAGGAGAGCTTCAAGGACTGAGAATGCAGCAGCTTTCTGTTGGTGTGGGCCTGAGAGCTCCAAACAGGGAATGATAGGTGAATCGAGTTGTAAAAGATAAAAGGCACCTGGAAGTCAGGGAGAAAGGGCGTTACAGCCAAACCGAACAGCGTGGGTAAACACATTGTGCTGACACATCATGGCCCATTTGAGGAATAGCAAGTAATTTGGCATAGCCAAAAGGCAGAGGCAGTATGGAGAGAGTTTAAAGTGAGACAATAACTAGCCAGAGGCAGATGAGAAAAGACGCTGTGTGCTTACTAGCTATATCATTTCTGTTTTACAAGAAGGCAAAGAAAAGTTGCAAAAGGATTTTAAGCAAGGGAGCTCTGTGGTCAGATTTACAATTTTGAAAGTTAATTCTGAGTGCAGTGTCACAAATTATCCAAGTAAACAACAGTAAAATTTTCACAAGACATTATGACACACACGAGAGCAAACAGTGTTGTTTCCAAGCATTGAGGCACATAATTCTACAGCTGATTCTATATATTAAAATATTTTACTGAGATTCTAGCAATACAATTAAATGCAGCAACATAAATGCGATTTTTCAGGATTTCAAAACAACTGTATCCCTGCCTTTCAAAGAGAGAGAAAGACTCTATGATTCACAAAATGGCAGTACCTGTTCATAAATCATATTTATTAATCATATGGTTTCCTGGTTTTTCATATTTTAGGTTGACTTGGTTATTTGTCTTTATGCCCCTCCATTAAAACTGAGATTCAACTATTTAAACTCTTACAAGCTGACAAAAAATAAATAATTATATTTTTCTTTCTCAATTGCTCTTTCTTATTTCTTTGTTAAAAAACTGCACTTGTATCAATTTCAAATGTCATCAATAATACTTTAGCAGCAGCGACATATATCAAATAGTAAAAAGTATCTTCCTTCTTTTTAATCCAGGAGTATTCAAAGATATTTTATGTCCTTTCACCCATAAAAATAGCTTAGTGCACCATGAGAATTTATTCAAGACTGGATAAAATGAATTAACTGTCTAAGTAAGCCAGGCAAGTTAGAGCTACTTCCTTTGCCAACAACTGTTTTTATGCGAACATGCTAATGTACTTTTTGGAAAAATGCCAAAGATGATACTATGGACCTTATTTCTTCTTTCTGCCCATATGTTTGAAAAAAAAAGTTACACTATGAACATGTAGAATAAGTCTCTTTCCCTCAGGGAAGTGAAGATCAGTTTGTCATACGTGTGATACTGTAGGTTTTTGAGGAACCTGAAAATGAGTTTTAGCTCTACTATTAGCCAGTTGTGAGATTGGGTAAGTTGCTTGACCTATTTGTTTGTTTTATAACAGTAAAATGAGGATAATATATTTTAAAGATTAGATAATATATTCTATATTAAGTTTAGCAGTGCCTGGCATACAATGTGTTCAATGTAAAGAACTATTACTATTATAATATTTCTATTGTTAGAAGTATTTTACTTGTTTTTCTTCTGCCTACTGGGTAATAAGGCCTTCCTTGCTGGGGAGAAATTCCACTTACCACAAAACTCCTGTCAAGCCATCATTTTATTTTTCAAAATTATTTTTTAAGAGCTAACTATGTCATAGTGGTTAAGAAATCTACTACCCTAAAATCTCATCCTTGGTTTTTGTGCAGATTTATAACGGTAAGCTCCAAAATTAGTTTAAGGTGATCTTAGATGGTTACTACCCACTAACATATAATCAAATTATCTCACAAAAAAAGGTATCTAGACTCTAAGCTTTGGGAAATCCCAAAAATGATTTTTTCAAAGTCAATGAGAGGGCCATCTCAGTGGCGCGTTGGTTAAGAGTTGGCTTGGGACAACAGCTCCAAGCAGCAGGGCCGCAGTTCAGATCCCACATGCGGGCCAGTGATGCTGCACCCTCTATAGCTAAGATGGAGAACAACAGCTAGACCTGGAGCTCAGCTGACGTGAGTCACTGGCAACGGCAAAGGCTGCAGTGGGGCTGGCCAGCAGCTGGCGTGCACTTTCATGAGCTGCCATGAGCCACCGTGAGCAGCCATCCAAAAGCTGGCAAACGACTACCTCACCCGGGAAGAGCACAATGATAATACCAACATGGGCCAGTGAAATGACGTCCTTCACAACTAGACTGAAGAACAAAAAAGGACAGCAACTTGCTTGTTCCCCTTCGCCCAATTCCCCAATAAAATCTTTTTTAAAAAGTCAATGAATGTCAAAGGTAATCAAACACACTCAGAAAAGAGAAAAATAAATTATGAGTAAGAACCAGAGCAATAAAAGTAGACTTTATATATTTACATTATCACAGACTACAACATGACTATGCTTACTGTGCATAAAAAGTATTCAACAGGGCCGGCCAAGTGGTGCACTGGTTAAGAGCTGGCTTGGGACACCAGAGGGCCCTGGTTCGGATCCCACATATATGAGGGCTAGTGACACTGCCTTCTACAGCTAAGATGCTGAACAACAGCTCAACTTGGAGCTGGTGAGTCACCAGCGACAGCGTAGGCTGCAGCTCCTGCTACAGTGGGTTGCCATGGGCTACAATGTGTAGCCAGCAGCCAGCAGCCACAGTGAGCGGCCATCCAGAAGCTGGCGACTGGTCTACCTCGCCTGGGAAGAGTGCAATGATGGTGCCAACTTGGGCCAGTGAAGCAACGTCCTCCACAACTAGACTGAAGAACAAAACGACAGCAACTTGTCTGTTCCCCTTCCCTCAATTCCCCAGTGCTGTTCCCATCCCCCAATTCCCCAATAAAAATCTTTAAAAAAAAATATTCAACAAACTCACAAATATCTTCATATTATAGGAAACTAGAAAAAGTGACAAAGTAGACTTGAAAAATAACCAAATGCAGTTTGAAGAAATAAAAATTACAAAAATATAACACAATAAAAATATGAAATACAAAATAATTATTAAAATTCAATACAATTAAATAAATTATAAAAATAAAATATAAAAATATAAAAATGTGCTCAGTGGATATGTTTGGAAGCAAACCAGGAACAACAATAAACTGAAAGATAGGTCAAGAGAAAATATTTACAGAGCTGCAAGTAGAGATAAAAAATATTAGAAAATAGAACAGAATGTAAAAGACAAGAATATTTTAATGAAAAATTCCAGAAGAAAATGATAATATTTCTAAATTTGTATGTACCTAATTACATAGTCTCAAAAAATATATATTGATGGAACTAAAAAAAGGACAAATCCATAATTATAGTGGGAGATTGTGATATACCTCTTTTAGTTATTGGTAAACAGAAAAGTAAGTAAGGCTACAGAAGATTTGAAAATATTATTAATGAAATTGACCTAGGAATATGATGCCCTACAATTGTAGAATACATATATTTTCAAGCACACATTGAACATTTAAAAAATTGACTATAGGGCTGGCTGAGTGGTGCATTGGTTAATAGCTGGCTTGGGATGCCAGAGGGCCCCGTTCAGATCCCACATATGAGGGCCAGTGACAGTGACACTGCCCTCTGCAGGTAAGATGCTGAACAAAAGCTAGACCTGGAGCTGGGCTGTCATGAGTCGCCGGCGACGGGAGGTGGGTTGCCATAGGCTACCGTGTGTAGCCAGCAGCCAGCGTGAGTGGCCAGCAGCCACTGAGAGTGGCCATCCAGAAGCCGGCGATTGATCTGCCTCACCTGGGAAGAGCGCAATGATAGTACCAACTTGTACCCGTGAAGCAACGTCCTCCACAACTAGACTGAAGAACAAAAGGATAGCAACTTGTCTGTTCTCCTTCCCCCAATTCCCCAATAAAAATCTTTTTAAAAAATAAATTAATTTAAAAAATAAAAAATCGACTATATACTGTGCCATAAAGTCCATGTCAACAATATCAAAGGATTGGAATCACAGAGAAAATTAGGAAGGGACACAAGAAAACTTCTGAGATTTCAGAGTTTTATAGCTTACCTTAAATGGTAGTAACATAAACAATCATTTTATAATAATTTGATAAGCTATATAGCTAAGTTTTATGTACTTCTTAAATATATGATTCATATTTCACAATATTTTTGAACTTTTAATAATTTATTTTACTTTTCAATTATAGTCTCTTTGTCAATTTTTTGGAAGATTTTGAGGAGGATAGGTATTAAATCATCTTTGAATGTTTGGTAGAATTCACTAGTGAATCCATCTGGTCCTGAATTTTTGCTTATGGGGAGGTCTTGGATGATTGTTTCAATTTCCTTACTGTTAATCAGTCTATTTAGATTTTCCAGTTCTTCACGGTTCAGCCTAGGAAGGCTTTATGTTTCTAAGAACTTGTCCAATTTTTCTACGTTATTGAATTTGATGGCATATAGTCCTTCATAGTATTCTCATATGATCCTTTGTATTTCTGTGGTATCCATGGTAACATCTCTTCTTTCATTTATGATTTTGTTTGTGTCTTTCCTCTTTTTACCTTAGTGAATCTAGCCAAGGGTTTGTCAGTTGTATTAATCTTTTCAAAGAACCAGCTCTTTGTTGCATTAATTTTTTCTATTCTCTATTCTTATTTAGTGCTGCTCTAATTTTTATTATTTCCTTCGCTCTGAGTTTGGGTTTCATTTGTTCTTTTTCTAGTTCTTTAAGTTTATTTGGGATTTCTATTGTTTCTTTAGATAGGCCTGTAATGATATAAATTTCCCTCTTAGTACTTATTTCACTTCATCCCAATAATTCTGATATGATGTATTTTCATTCTCATTTGTTTCTATGTATCTTTTGATTTCTCCTCTTATTTCTTCTTTGACCCACTGGTTCTTTAATAGCATGTTGTTTAATCTCCACTTATTTGTGGTTTTTTCCACTTTCTTTTTGCAGTTGATACCAATTTCAAAGCCTGTGGTCAGAGAATATGCTCGGTATGATTTCAATCTTCTTAAATTTGTTGAAGCTAGTTTTCCACCCCAACATATGGTCTATCCTTAAGAATGTTCCATGTATACTAGAAAAGAATATATAGTCTGGTGTTCTAGGATGAAGTTCTCTGTAAATGTCAATTATGTCCATTTGGTCTAATGTTTCATTTAAAGCTGATATTTCCTCACTGATTTTCTGTTTCAATGATATATCTATAGCTCTCAATGGCACCTTTAGGTCCCATACTATAATTGCATTTTTGTCAATTTCTATCTTTAGTTCTGTTAGTGGTTGCCTTGTATATTTTGGTGCTCCCTGATTGGGGACATAGATATTGATATGTTACATCTTCTTGTTGTACTGTCCCCTTTATCGTTATGAAATGTCTGTCTTTGTCTCTTGTTACCTTTTTTATCCTGAAGTCTGTTTTCATCAATCATCAGTATGGACACACCCACTTCTCTCTGGATGCCATGATTGGAGTATTGTTTTCCACCTTTTCACTTTGAGTCTATATTTGTGCTTGTAGCTGAGATGTGTCTTTTGGAGGCAGCATATGGTTGGTTTTGTTTTCTGATGCTACTTTGTTCCTTTTTATTGGTGAGTTCAGTCCATTTACATTTAGGGTGTTTATTGATGTGAGAATGTCCTATAGCCATTTCATCTTGTGTTTTCTGCTAGCTCGGTGTCTCCATTGTTTCTTTGCCTTTTTGTTTCTGTTATTTTAATCTGGTGGTATTCTATGATTCTTTCTTCCGTTTCCTATTGTTTATGTTATATGTCTCTGAATTTTCTTTTTTGAGTGGTACCATTGAGTTTATGTAAAAGAAAGTTTCATATATACAGCAGTCTTTTTTCTTCAGTATGCACCTTATCTCCAGTCCCCTTTGCAAATTCAGACCTTTACTCCCTTGCTTTTGTTGTCACAGACTATGCCTTTTTTTGTCATAGATTGTCCCTATTTATGCTGTGAATTCATTTCTGAATTGCAGTAGCAAATTGTCTTCTTTTTTTATTTTTATGTTTTTATCTTCTTTACCATTTATGTTATGTTTAAGTGTATAATGCCCTATACTGTATAGGTGTTGTCATTTCCTGCTTCTGTCTGTCTGTTAGTGATCTTACTCATAGTTTACATCCTTTTGTCTTTTTGGTTTAGGTAAAATAACCTCCTTCAGTATTTCCTATAATGCAGGCTTTGTGGTGGAAACTTCCCTCAGCTTCTGTATATCTGGAAAGGTCTTTATTCCTCCTTCATATCTAAAGGTTAACGTCACTGGATATATTATTCTTGGCTGGTAATTTCTCTCTTTCAATAGTTTGAATATTTGATTCCACTCCCTTCTGTCTTGTAGAGTTTGTGCTGAGAAATATGATGATAATCTAATGGCTATGCTTTGTAGTTACCATCTTCATTTCCCTGGCTGCCTTGAGATTTCTTTCTTTGTCATGAATTTTTAACAGTTTCAGTATAATGTGCATTAGAGAAGGCCTTTTAGGATTTAGGTAATTAGGTGTTCTGTTTCCTTCTTGGATTTGGATTTGAGAGTCCAGTTGTTTCCATAGGTTTGGGAAGTTCTTGTCAACTATTTGTTTGAACAGGCTTTCTGTACCATTAATTCTCTCTCTCTCTCTCTCTCTCTCTCTCTCTCTCTCTCTCTCTCTCCCTCTCTCTCTCTCTCTCTTTCCTCCTGGTATACCCAATATTCTTATACTGCTTTTTCTGCTGAAGTCAGATAGTTCTTGTAGAATACTTTCATTTCTTTTAACTCTCGTCTCTCTCTTCTTCCATCTCCATCATTTCCAAATTTCTATCTTCAATATCACTAATTCTTTCCTCTATCTGGTCAGCTCTATTTGCTAAACTGGCTATTTCATTCTTCATCTCTTTAATTGAGTTCTTCAGCTCCAGAATTTCTATTTGGTTCTTTTTTAAAATTTCAATCTTTTTGGTATAATATTCTTTACATTCATTGATTTTATTTCTGAGTTCATTAAACTGCCTATTTGAGTTTACTTGCATCTTGTTGAGTTTTTTCAGAACTGCAATCTTGAATTCTCTGTCATTTACGTCACATATTTCCATGTCTCTAAAATCATTTTATGTAGAGTTTTCATTTTCTTTTTCACCTGCATTGTTACCTTGGTTATATATGGCAATTAATGAATTATTCTTTTCATGGGCATCTACAGGAGCCGATTCTGCATCAGGTTGATATGAAGAGTTTTGGGGGATTTTTTTTGTTGTTTTTTTATTTTTATTTTTTGCTTCCCAGTAGGTGATACTGTAACATTTTATTATCTCTCTTGCACTCTTCCAGCTTCTCACAAGGTGGGAGATTTCTGCTAGAGATGGGTTTCTCCTCTGTGACCAGGTCACCTTGTTCTCAGGATACCACCCCAGTGGGAGGATGTGGTGGGCAATCGAGTTATGAGCCTCTGAAATCCCAGCACTGACCCTGAAGCCAGATGCAGAGCTGTGTGTGTCAGCAGCCCTGAGTGCCCCCACTGCAATCAGCCAGGAAAGGTGGAGGCATGGTGCACTGGGAGAGGTGGCGGGTGCACCAGTAGGCCTGCTCTCTTCCATGTACTAGCAACTGCAAGACCGCAGCTGCCTCACCCCTACAGCTCCTTCCCTGTCATTGGAATTAGCCACAATGTGCATCTGCTGCAGAACTGTCTTTCTAGTTCTCAGGGCTGTAGATATTCTGCTCTTTAATCTGGCACTGCTGTCATTTTTGTTTTTGTTTTCTTCCTGTGGCCTGCTGCTAGCACTGGGAAGATACAAGGGAGGGAGCTCTGAGAATGTGGTGGGAGGCTGCAAGGCTCTGTGGCTTTGTTTTCTGCCTGGAGGTGAGGACTATTACACCACAGTTGTAGGAGTCCTTTCACTGGGTTCAGCCATATTATGTGCTGATTCCCTCAGGCAGAATTGCTGGAGACACAGAAAGTGCTCCTGCAGTTTCAATCCTCCCCTTTCCCACAGTGAGCTCTGGGCTGCATCCTGTAGCCCTCATCTCTGTATTGCTCCTTTCTCTCCTCCCCTGTTTTCCCCAATTTGCCCACCTTCAGATGTTTCGATGTGCAGACCCCTCGACATGTTTGTGTGTTACATAGGGAGTTTGTTGTAACTTCCAGGGGAGATTTCACGGAGCATCCCTCATTCCGCCATGTTTATGACATCACTCATATTTTCACTTTCTTGAAAAAAAAATTTCCATTCCATTACTTTCAGACTATGTGTGTGCCTTTCATTCTCAAGTGAGTCTCTTGTAGGCAGCATATATAATGATCTTGTTTTCTTATCCATTCAGCCATCCTATATTTTGATTGAAGCATTTAATCAATTTACATTTAAAGTGACTGTTGATAGATATGTATTTATTGCCATTTTATTATTCATATTTTTTATTCTTTTCTTCTTCTTCTTAAAGAACCCCCGTTAACATTTCTTGTAATGCTGCTTTGGTAGTGATAAACTCTTTTAGCTTTTTCTTGTCTGGGAAACTATCTCTCCTTCAATTCTCAATGATAGCTTTGCTGAGTAGAGTAATATTTGTTGTAGGTCCTTGCTTTACATCATTTTGAATATCTTGTGCCAATCCCTTCTGGCCTGCAGTTTCTGTTGAGGAAGCAGCTGACATTCTCATGGGATCTGCCTTATGGGTAACTAATTGCTTTTCTCTTGCTGTTTTTAAGATTCTGTCTTTGTCTTTAACCTTTGGCATTTTAATTATTATGTGTCTTGGTGTGGGCCTGTTTGGGTTCATCTTGTTTGGGACTCTGTCTGCTTCCTGGGCTTGTATGTCTATTTCCTTTGCCAGGTTTGGGAAGTTTTCTATCATTATTTCTTCAAATAAATTTTCAATTCATTGCTCTCTCTTCTCCTTCTGGCACCCCTGATGTGAATGTTGTTACACTTGATGTTGTTTCAGAGACCCTTTAAACTATACCCATTCTTTTTTCTTTTTGTTGCTGTATTTGGATGTTTTCCACCACCTAGTTTTCTAAAAAGTTTACTTGAACCTCTGTTTCATCTAATCTGCTGATTTCCTCTAATGTATTCTTCATTTCAGTTATTGTATTCTTCTTTCCTCACTGGTTCTTTTTTGTGTTTTCTGTCTCCATTTTTATGTTTCCTATCTCTTTGTTGAAGTTCTCCCTGAGATCACTAAGCATCCTTATAACCAGTGTTTCGAGCTCTGCATCTATTAGATTGCTTGTCTACATTTTGTTTAGTTTCTTTTTCTTTGTTCTGTTCTTTATTTGGGACGTTTCTTTATCTCCCCATTTTGGCTGCCTGCTTGTGTTTGTTTCTATGTATTAGGTATGTCACCTGATCTTAGTAGAGTGGGCTTATGTAATAGGTGTCCTGTGGGGCCCAGTGGTGCAGTTTCTTTTGTCACCTGAGCTGGGTGCTCCAAGTGTGTACCTTGTGTGGGTTCTTTGTGCCCTCCTATTGTAGTTGAGCCTTGTTTTCTGTTTTAAGGTCAGTGGGAAGCAATGATCTTTGTGTTAATTGGTTATGAGGACTGGACATGACTACAATGGAGGGACATTTGTGCAGGGGCTGACCCTGTAGAGCAGGGTTCACTTTAGCAGGATTATGGTGCTTGCCCAGTCAAACCTTTGGGTGTGTCACCCATAGAGGCATCTGGGTAGTGTCCAGGGTTGGTGGTTTGTCCAAATCTAGCCACCAAATGTGCTGGAACTGGGGCCTCCTAGGAGGGCCCCCACCCCAGGCCAAGTTCAGCTGCTGTCTGTACCCTGCCATGGACCACCTGTCATGAGCAACAAAGCAATCTGCAGATGGCCACCACATGCTCTGCTCTTGGAGTTGCCTCAAGAGGCCAAGCCTTGAACCAAGACTGGCTGCTGCTAGTGCCAGGCTTGAGGTTGCTCAGGAATGGGGCATGCCGAGGTCAGATAGTGCTTGTTTGGGTTTTGTGGAACGTTGAGAGACTTTAGGAAAGTTCACAGCACCAGTCAAGACATGCCATTTGTATGGAAAAGCCCCTGGAAGTGGTTTCAGTGGGCCTGGGATTTGGGTGAGGCAGGCTATCAGGGAATCACCAGCGTGGGGCAAACAGTGTTAGCCAGGTTGACAGAGACTTACATATGTGCCTGCCTGTGTCTGCATGCTGAAAGGGAGAGGGTTCCAGAAAGAAACAATGTATTTGACCAGCACGTATGTCTGGGGGAAAGCTGCTCCACCAGCCCTTGTCCTGACGCCAGACAACTCAGTTCCTCCCCATATGTCCCTGGTGCCTTTCACGTGGCTTCCCCAGTGCTGGAGCTCAGAGCAAGTGAGTCCATCAGTGAGTAAGTTGTGGGTCCTTTAAGGGGGGCACCTGGGACTCCAGCAGTCCTCTGTTTCACTCAGCCACTATCTCCACTGGTTTTCACAGCCGGT
>NW_017731777.1:1123528-1129484 GCF_001890085.2 Hipposideros armiger
AAAAAAAAAAAAAAAAAAAAAAAAAAGAATTATGTGATTCTGGAAATACAGAGAGGCAAAGCATATACCCGGTCCTTGAGAACTTTACAGTGCATTAGAGGAAATGGGCAGGTAAAATAATAACAATAATAATACATTTTGAAAGGAGGAACTTATTAGATCATTGATAATAACTCAAGAGATTGTGGGAGGGAAAATAATGCCTGGTATAAACCTGTTTCTTGAAGACTTAACTCCAATCATGAGAGATAAGTTAAATGTGAGTGATAGAGAACAGGAATTTTCTATAGTCTTTTTACATGCAAATATTATTTTTTGCATATAACTTACAACATCTCCCTAACTGTAAGGCACTTCTTATTTTATAGACAAGAAAACCTAAGTTCAGAGAGTCTAATTTTAATGTCTAGCTCAAGGTAACATAGCTAGTAAATGGTACACACAAGAACCAAATGCAAGTCTGTCTGACACCAAAGTTCATACATATGCATATAAGTTAGGAAATAAACTGTATATCTAGCACCTCATTAATTTTTATCTATTAAGGCTTAATAACAATTGGCATGTATATAGTTTTACTAGGAAAAACACCCAAGGAGAAATTACATGATGAATTATTTACAATTAAAAAAAATATGGGACATTCACGTCTGTTAATGGTGGAGTATTTGGGAATGCTTTCTTATTAAAGATAACTAAAAACTAGATTTAATATTTTTAAAATGTTTTAAGATGTAATAAAGAGCTAATGATATGGTAAGTAATTACCAGCTCAAGATTCAGAGAGGTAATTCTGGCCCTTTCATTGTTTTTACCTTATAAAGTATTTGCCAATCCTGAAGAGGTAAGAAATAAACTGAGCTTCTGTTTTGGTTAACACTCAAAATTAGAGACAATAGTTAGAGTCTAGAACTCACAAAGGGTAGACACTTTGAAAAACTAACTCCCACTTAGACTGGGACTCAAAGAACTGCAATCTAGCCTGTTCTACAATGAACTGCTGCTTACCTCCAGTCGTATAGGCATCCCAGAATATACTGAACTCTGAATTTGGATTAAGGTGGTCATGGATTGGGAGTGCTCTCACGTGCCAGGAAAAAAGCAAAGAAAATCCTCTTTGGCAGAAGATATCAACCACAAAATTTTTTTACAAATAGTTTTTAAACACCATGACCAACATACAATCAAAGATAACTAGACACTTATGAAGACAGAAAACTATTTGATAGACATAACGGCTATTCTTGTTACCTGTAAAACTAAAAAATGAAGTCAATGGAAAAAAAACACAAAAGTAAATCATAAGTCTTTCTGATACCTTGATTTGTTCTAAAATTTTCAAATACTGTCACAAAGTATATCATCCATGGCCTCCAAACAGAATACCTACTAGCTTTAAATAGTAAGTATGATAATCTAAGTTTCTCAGTTATATAAAGAGCCCGGGAATGTGTCATTACTGTCACATTTCTATCATAAGACCTTCAGACTCTGTTTCAAAGTAAAATCAAGCTTCAGCTGAAAATGTACAGATTTCCAAATGAAGCAAGAAGTTTTCCTTTACATTTCAAAGAAACTACAATGAAATCAAACGTTTTCATGAGCATTCCATATATGGATGAAATCAATGGTTACTTGATTACAGTTTTGGAGAATTCTGTTTTTCCCCTTCAATTTATAAGATAATAAAGTAAATATACTTAGCGTACAATTTATTTGTGCTGATTCTATGATTATAATTATTTCTTATTTTTGCTAAATTGTAATTGCAATTTATTTACTTTATGTTATAAATAAGTTTAGTTATCTATGATCTATGGAAATAACACATAGAAATCAATAAATATAAAGTAAAATCCATCATAAGTTTCCATGGCAAGCTATTTTCTTAGACAATAAAAAAGAAAGAGAAGAAAAGGATAGTTTGTTCTCTAGAAGTGACTAGGTAAGTCAAAGAAAGCCAACCCTTAGATAGGAGACTGACCGTAACAATTTCATATTCTGTTAATTCAGCTTAATTAAACTTAATGTTAATTCAGCTCATTCAACTAACATGCCACTTAATCAACTGAGAGTTTACAAATCACTAAATTTTTTTTTTGGCTAGTTAACTAATAAATGACAATCAGAAGAGTGTCCTTAAATTTTTTTATATCATTTCACTCATATGACAATTAACTTCCTTCCTACTCATAGGACTTTGTTTATAATGGCATGTTGTTTTAGTCCCATTATCAAAACCTTATGTCACCTACTTTCATGCAAAGCACATAGTCAATCTTTTCACCAAGGATGTACCCTAAGCAGTCCAATTTCTTTAGAAAGAGGTGATTATGGTATAAATAGAATAAGATAAATTCTATTATCCATACAGAAGTAATTAGTAATTAGTAAAAGCCCAAAGTGGAAAACATTTGGAGAATTGGACTTATAACAAATCATGAGAAATTTTCAAGATAGCCCAGAAATATTAAAATGTAAATTACTTGATAGTTTCATTACCTCATGAGTAAATATTTATCTCAAATCACTTCATTTTCATTTTGAAGTAGAATTTCTCTTCAGAGGAATTCCCATTAAGAAAAGAAGATGTGGGCCGGCCGAGTGGCGCGATGGTTAAGAACTGGCTTGGGAAGCCAGAGGGCCCCGGTTCGGATCCCACATATGAGGGCCAGTGACACGCCCTCCACAGCTAAGATGCTGAACAACAGCTCAACCTGGAGCTGAGCTGCCGTGAGTCACCAGCAACATAGGCTGCAGCCCCTGTGGCAGTGGGTTGCCATGGGCTACCGTATGTAGCCAGCAGCCAGCGTGAGTGGCCAGCTGCCGCAGTGAGTGGCCATCCAGAAGCTGGTGACTGATCTGCCTCGCCTGAGAAGAGCGCAATGATGGTGCCAACTTGGGCCAGTGAAGCAACGTCCTCCACAACTAGACTGAAGAACAAAAACNAGTCTGGTGTGTGCTGGGACCTCTTGCTCTTCCAAGGGGACCACAACAGCCAAGATATCCCTCCTGATTTATAATGGTCACACTCAGATGTGGGACCAGCCCATTTTGCATCTGTGCCCCTCCTACCAGTCTCAAGGTGGCTTCTTCTATATGTCCTTAGTTTTAGGACTTTTGTTCAGCTAGACTTCATGCAATTCTCAATGATGGTTGTTCTGTAGTTTAGTTATAATTTTGATGTGATCATGAGAGGCGGCAAATACAGCATTTACCTATTCCACCATCTTGACTGGAAATCCTCACAATATTTTTAAAACAGAGCTGAACCATACAAAGTGTGCTCTGTGACCATGATGTATTTATGTCAACAATTATTCAGAAACTGATAACTGGAAATTTTCCCACATTTTTTTAGAAATTAAACAACATAATCTATATATTACATAGGTCAAAGAAATATAATAAAATAAAATTAGAAAATGTTTTGAACTATATAATAAATTCTATATAGCAAAATTTACAGGATGAATCCAAATCAACATGTAAAATTATATTAGTAGCAAGAAATGTATTTCACAGAAAAGAGAAATGCAAAATTAATAAACCAAGTATACTTAGCATTTATTTAAGGTACTTAGAAAATTATAAAAAAATAAAACTAAAAATATGTGGAGAATGAAAATAAATGTAAATACAAAAATTAATAAATTGTTTTAAAAACATAAAACAGAAGACCAATAAAGCTAAATTTGTATATTAAGAGAAAGGGCGGGAAAGGTGGAGGGAGGGAGACTATTAGGAATGACTAAGAGAAATCACCGCAGTCACTGTGAACATGAAACAGATTAAAAAAGTATCTTTAACAAAATTTGACTCAACAAGAACTGGAATACCCCAATAATTATTTAAAGCAATTGAATAAAATGTTAAAAATTCTTCCCATGAGAAAAACTACGAGCCTGGATAGCTTACGAATGAGTTTTCCAAGCAGTCACTAAAGAAACAATTTTAGGACATTAGGGACTGAGTTGTCTACCACCACCACCACCCCAATAATTATATATTGAAGCCCTGACCCCTAATCTGGAGATGGAGCCTTTGGTAGATAATTAGGTTTAGATGAGATCATTAGAGTGTGGCTCTAATAATTAGATTATATGCTTTGGATTTGGAGGCACCCTGGATGTCCATCAATGGAAGAATGGATAAAGAAAAGGTGGTACATATATATAATAGAATATTGCTCAGCCATGAAAGGAAATAGGTTCTTGCCATCTGCAATGTCATGGATGGACCTGAAGGGCATTATGCTGAGAGGAGTGTCAGACAGAGAAAGACAGATTTAATGTGATTTCACTTACATGTGGAATCTAAAGAACAAAATAAACAAAGAAAACAGAATCAGAGTCATAGATATAGAGAACATTTTGATGGTTGCCAAACGGAGAACATTTTGATGTTACAAAGTAGTTTTGAGGATGTAGGTTATAGCATAATGGATACAGTCAATAATATTGTGATAACTATGTGTGGTGCAGATGGGTACTAGATTTGTTGGGGTGACAGATAGGAAAGGGTTGTGGGCAGAGTGAAAAGGGTGAACAGATTTAGAAATACAAATTAGTAGTTACAAAATAGTCATGGGGATGTAAAGTAAAGCATAAAGAATACAGTCAATGATACAGTAATAACCATGTATAGTGCCAGGTGGGTACTAGACTAGTCAGAGGATCACTTCTTAAATTATATAAATGTCTAACTACTATGCTATTACCTGAAATTAATATAAAATAATATTGAATGTAATTGAAATTTTTTTAAAGGAGGAGAAAGTTAATGGGGAATAAAAGGTCCAAATTTCCAGGTATAAAACAAATAAGTCGTGGGGATGCAATATACAGCCTAGGGAATATAGTCAATAATATTGTGATTGCATAGTATAGTGTCAGATGGTTGCTGGACTTATTATGGTGATCACTTCTTTAGGTATATAAATGTTGAATAACTATGGTGTATCCCTGAAATTAATATAATATTGTATGTTAGCTATATTTTTAATAACAATCTTAAAAAAAAATAATACATACATACATACAACATGGTACCCTGTGTTGGATCCTGGACAGTAAACAAACATTAGTGGAAGAACTGGGGAAATCTGATGAAATTTGAAGTTTAGTTAATAGTAAATATACCAATCTTAATTGCATAGATTTAACAAATGTACCAATGTTATATAACATGTCAATATTAGTTAAAATTAGGTGAAGGACATATGGGCATTCACTGTGCTATCTTAGGAACTTTTCCATAAATATGAAATTATTTCAAAATAAAGTTTATTAAAAAATTAAAAGTAAAAAACATATACAGCCATAAAAATAAAAGAACTAGAGCTACTCAACACAACATGGATAAATTTATAAAGAAAATATTGAGCAAAAGACACAAAATACAAAGGTTCAATTTATTGGTGAGGGTTGTAGTTATATGTTTGCTTAAAAATTATTCATTAAATATACATAACTATTAAATGCACTTTCTGAAAGTATGTTACATTTTGCAATAAAATATTAAAATAAAGGAATAAAGAGAGAAGGTAAAGAAGAGAAGGATGAGAAAAAAGGAAAAGTGAAGAACTTAACAAATCAGATTCAACAATTCTTATGTTCACAGAGTAATATAAAGTTTATAAGGTATGTAGGAAAATATTCCAGTAATCTTTTAAAAGTATATACAGTTCAAAAATTTTAGAAGTTAAACACACTTACATTTAGTTTTCAGTATTTATTACAGACAAATATTTAGTTTTTTTTAACCAGTCAGGCTGAAGCAAAATCTAAAAGGTATTTGATGAATCCCTGAAACAACCAAATATAATAAGTATTTATTTATTCAAATAAATTTTAAGCAATTATACTGTGTAAAGAATTATGTGATTCTGGGGGCCGGCCGAGTGGCTCAGTTGGTTAAGAGCTCGCTCAAGAGTTTGAGCTCTGAGCAACAGCAG
>NW_017731777.1:1132654-1140314 GCF_001890085.2 Hipposideros armiger
ACAGCAACTTGTCTGTTCCCCTTCCCCCAATTCCCCAGCACTGTTCCCATCCCCCCAATTCCCCAATAAAAATCTTTAAAAAACAAAACAAGATGAAACAAGATCTAAAGAGTTTACTAAACACTTCTCTTTTTTCCTAAAAAAATAAAATAAAATAAAGAGTAATTATTGGCCTAGCATAGCCAAATACAGAATTCTTTGCCTATGAAACTTTTATAATTTGCATCATAGAAGTGTATTTCATTCACGTTGAATGATACCTACTGTTATTCTGCATTGTAAGTCTCATTTATTCATAACATGAAATTGTTTAAGAAATTTTTGAAAATTATTATTCCGATTTGCTGTTTTTAGGTATTTCATTTTTTATAAGACAGTGGGTGTTTAATTTTGTAGCTTGAAGAGCTGTAACAGCTGATAGATTCTGAGTTCAAAAACGAGGAAGACATCTTCCATTTTGTTGCAAGCTGTATATATATTCTTGGAATTTATTACTATCATACCTATTATTATTTTTTATTTTAGGTTGTCAGTTGTATATATTTTTGTTAAGGTTTTTAAAACAAACACAATACCATTATCATGTGTGAAAAAAACAAATCACAGTTACTTAATTTCATCAAAAATGTAGTTAGTGTCCAGATTTTCCCAATCATTTCATTTTTTTTTAGTTTAAATTGGGATCTAAATAAGGTCCAATATGTTCTAGTAGTCAATTGGTTTTTGCATTTCTTAAGTCTCTCTTTAAAAATTTTTCGTTTTGAAATAAGTTGAGGATCACTTAGAAGTTGCAAAGATAGTAGAGAGAAGTCTACATCTTAAGGTTGTTTTTTGTTTTGTTTCATTTTAAATCTGCAGTTTCCATCCAAGAAATCAGGTTGTTCACCTGTAGGGTTTCTTCATTTGCTGGCTGTATCCTTTTGGACTCCTTTAGTATATCTTTGTCCTCTGAATTTATAGTAAAAGGTAATTAGAACATTCTAGTGGCTTGATCACAGGTTAAATTTTGTTGACAAGACAACTTCATAGATGGTGTTATGTAATTACATCAGGAGAGTCTATTATTTGTCTTCTTATGATGTTATTTACCAGCCATTGATGAAATTGCCTAGATATATCCATGCATTCATTAGGGTGATGTTTTAATCCTACCATTTCTTCTTCTTTTAGAGGGAATACTTCTATAGTGAAAATACTCCACTGTTTAGTTACTGTTTTGTAAAATTTATAAAGAAAGGCAGGATAAATGCCTGATTCTTTTCCTTCATTAACCAGTCAAAATATCTGAGTTTGTTTTCTCAGCATCCTCCAAAAGTGAACAAAAAAACTTAAAAATATACTATGATGAATGATGGATTTAAACATGAGTATTTTCAATTCATTTGAATTATTCTTATTGATGCTCAGATACTTATCTTTTTTCAGCAATGAGAATCTCTTCAGTTAGGCTCTAAAATTCTCCTAACAAGACACTAATAGTCTCTCTGTTTTATGATATACTTCCATGTTCATTTTTCACTTCAGACCTGACATCGGTCCTTCTCCATTAACCTAGCAGAAAAGGTCTTCCTCCTGCAGTGTCTCTCTAGCTCCCTTGTATTGACAAAGCTTAACATCACATCAGAGAGCACAGAAAAAATAATGGGCTCAGGTCAATTTTCATAGAGCAGGCAATGAAGTTTGGAATTTAGACTGAGATACAATGCATTGATAATTGGCACAGTATACAGATTTTATTCACTCTGTCCCTCACTTACAGATATTGTATTTGTTTCCAGTCTTTTTGCTATTACCAATATTCAGCAGGATTTTAACTCATTCAGATATCATTTGTTCACTCATTTAATTAGAATGCCAGTGTAGGCTTCATCTTTAAATGGTTTATAATCTAGCAGGAAAGGTAAAATTATGCAAATAACTGTAATGCAAAGTAGAATTTTCTGGGTATCAACTCAGTTCTACCTAAATTCAGAGGAATAAGATCACTTCCAGCTGCTTCAAGCAGGAAAGACTTAAAGGAGGAGCTAACAACTCAAATGGACCTTCAAGATGGTGTAGGATCTTAACAGAGGGAGGGGCATTTGAAGGAGACAGAATGTGAGCTGAGAGAACCTACCATTTTCAGGCAGAGCGCAGTTTCACTGCAGTTTAAAGCAGAGGTTCTCAAAGTACAGCTTCTGAACCAAAAGCATCAGCAACACCTGAGTTTTCAGGCCCCACCCACTTCTGGGAACAGGGTCCAGCAGTCTGTGTTGCAACAAGTCCACCAGGTGATTCTGATGCATGCTTAGGTTTGGGAACCACAGGCAGAGAGTATCTATCTGAAGTCGACTGGTAAAGGAGGAAAGTTGTCTCCAAAATTTCTATAATATGTCTATATTGGTAAAATTTCTAATGTTATGCATACTAATGTATGTATATTTCTTTACAAGGCAATATTATGCACTGTTATATTAATCTATGTAAATTATAAAACATGTAAAATAGATATTAAAAGTAAAATAAATAGGAATACAAGCTCTCTTATGTTCTCCCAGCACCTCACAGGTCATCTTGCTCATCCCACTTTGGAGACCACTGAAGTAGGCACTGGTTGGGTGGTAGAGGCTCTCCTGTTTCAGGTAGGGTCTGTTTCCTTCATCTTCCAAGGGTTCAGGAACCCAGACGTTCTCAGGACAGGGACGGGGCCTCCCGGCCCTGAGGCTGTCACTACCCAGACGACCCACTCTCCGATTGCATTTGCTGGCTCTGCTTGCTCTGCAAGCACGTGGCAGCTGTTCTGGGGTCATTTTTTATTGTCCCACGTTGGGATATTTAAATGGGAGGTCTAGAAGTGGGAGGTCCTCTCCAATCCCAAAGTTAACGTTGCCACGCCCCTTTTCCTCCATTCACTCCGCTAGAGTCCAACCATTTGGAGGATGCACCCTATCATACCTATTACTAAAACCAGACTTTTATTGGAAGCATTTGATCAGAAACAAGCTCTATTTGTAACTTTATTTAGCACATAAGTATCCTTTAAAAGCTAAATTCAACACCTCAACAATTTCAACTATTTATTGTTTTATTTATCAAAAATAAATTCACAAGATATAAGAATAAATAAACAAGTTTGAAAATAAAATATGGTACTTTGACTTTGATATGGGTAGACATTCAATAGGGACATTGTACTAATGAGAAGAATAATGTATCAATGTTACTTTAAGAAATGAGACAAAACAACAAACTAAATTTCATAGAAACTAAAGCAAAAAATAAAGAATCTTGTTGTAGTCTATTATACAACACTACCCATGTTTAAATCATTATCTGAACAAATGACATACAACAAGAAATATTTGTAATTTAGTTTAACTTTTGTATCATTTTGGGGATGTAATTAATTTTAAAACCCCATAGAAGTTTTACAAATAAAATCAACATCCTCATGGAAACACTTGTAGAAGTGGGGAGCTGGTAGAGCAAATGAATAAATGTCTTAATTCTAATAAAATTTACCTATATTCACTGTAGAAAATAAAGCATATTATAGTTCCAACATTTAAGAAAAATTTGTTTTACAAAATTAAAATAGGTGTAAATTTTCTGAAATTTTAAACATATGCTTATTGTGCAAAGTGCAAATGAAGAGTACAGCAAAAAATGTTGAACATCGCCTACAGTCCCACTAGCAAGGAAGACTCATGCACTCAGCATTTTGGGGAACATGATTCCAAACGTATTTTGTATGTATCACTCAATACATACAAAAGTAATTTTCAATGGGCTTAATCTAAATGCTGCATTTTAGTCTCCATGGCTCACTCAAAATCATTTTGCAGAGAGCTTTTCTTGTCAACAAATATAAATATACTATGTCACTTTTAGTTACCAGAGTTTTCTGTTATATGAATACACCAGAATTTACTTGGCCAACTCGTGACTGTTTAGGTTGTCAGTTAATTACAGTGTTATTGTTCTGACATTTAAGTCATCTTTGCACATTTGTCCAGTCATTTCCTAAGAATAAGTTACAACAAAGAAAATTGGTGGATCAAAGTGTGTACAAAAGTTAAATTTTGATATAGATGTCAAAAAGGTTGTACTAATTTATATGCTCTGCAGCTCTGGAGAGTGCACATTTTTTTTTATCTTCCTTGATACCAGAACTTTAAAATATCTATCTTAATGTTTTTTGTTGTTTTTTTCCTAAACTGATAGTCAAAACTCTTTTTGTTATTATAATTTGATTTTTTCTGTAGAAAGGTTAAACATGTTTTCAAATGTATATTGCCTATCTGCATTTCTTCTCCTGAAGTTTTAAAGAATTTTTTGATGCACACTTTGCCTAGACAATTCTAAAATTTAATTTTTTAAAAATTTACAGAAATGGTACACATCTGGCCTTAATAGAATAAATAACTGTATATTAGTGAAACATATGGGTAGACCATAGTTGCATCTGATTGCCCTATAAAGTCTGTTTTGAATCAGTTACTTACAAATTAGTTTATTTTATTCACACTTGTTCGTCACTAACTTGACAGGCAATTTTTAAAGAGAAGAACTATGTGACTCTATTTACCTTTGTTTTTTAAGTATTTCACAATTGAAGGCATCCCCCTCAGTATTTCTACTGAGGTTTTTCACTACATTTCCTTTACAATGCCATACAATTATCTCTGGTATATGATTCCTGCATCATGCGTAATATTAAAAGCCACTTTGACACACAGTCCCCAAAGCCAGAATTACATGTGTTTATCTTTCTCAAGCTGGAGTCAGAGACACCAAGAAGAAACATATCATTTCCATGCCATCTGGGTGATCTTTAGCACTGCTCACCCTCACCAAGCTATGTGCACATCTGGGGGCTTCTAATGAACCTATTTTCTGTATAGTGCAGATATTCTCTTGCTTCAAGATCTGAAATACCACTGTTCTAACCACACTCCAGACAAGGTCCTGATATTGCTAGGGTGTCTTGTGCTTAACTAATATCTAGAATATGTATATCTTCTAAAGGATAACAACTATTAATAGTTGAAATTTTGGAACTACTAACTTCATCTGTTTTAGTTTCAAGCCTTTAAAAATAATTCTGCCTCAACTGAGGAAGAGAACAAAAAGAGAGCATCCTCCAGGATGCAGAGCCTTGAACAACTTTTGTTCCTAGTCTCCCTCTTTCTACACCTGACAGACATAAAAAGAAGCAAGACTCAGCCTTTTTGCCAGGTTTCCGAAGATATTGCCCTTGGAAAGCCCTGAGAAAATCAAAATTCACAGAGGAAAATTTCACTCGCCTGCCATTGTTGTTTGTATCATTACCTTAAGGCTCTAATCCAGACTCAATTGCCTCCTGGGGTTCCTTTGTTATGGTGGGGGGGAGAGGGGGAACGTGTAGAATACTCTTCTTTCTTTCCAAAATCCCATTTTAAGTAGAACATGCCTGTTTTAGCAGACATCTTTTTCTGAAACAAAGCAAATGCCATTTAAAGTTTGTGTTTTATTCACCTCCCCTGTGAAAAGAAAGGTAAAGAGTCACTATATAGCAGACACTCAGTTAAAATTTAGTGTTTAAAATATAATTTCTACTATTCACACCTTTTACTCCCTTTCTCTACCTATTTATATTAAGATAAGTATCTATCTTGGTTGGATTTATTTTACTCTCAACCTGGAAAGTTCCAATAAAATTAAGAAATGTATATTTTTAAAAATGTATCTTTTTTTATTGCCAGGAATATGAATTTATCTTATGTGGGAAAAGATAAGTCAGATAATAAAATTGTGAATGACTAATTTCCCTCAAGTCAGAAATAAACTTTTAAAAATTGATTAATTAGCTAAAATTAACTTAAATATAAATTTCAATTAACCTGGATTCTCATTGAGTTGTCTGGCTGCTTCATGAGAAATGATGCCCTAGAGATGGGGAAAAACAAGTTTTCTTTATACATGTAGTATGAAGAAAACCCTAATTTCTGAGTTCTTACTCCCAAGAACGTGAATGTTCATTTTGACTTCACAGAATACTCTACTGTGTCTGTTTAGTCATGTAGCTTAGTTTAATTGCTAATTCAGTGCTGTTTCTGAGGTACTTAAAATTCAGTAATGAAGACTCACATAATGAAGTATTATGTAGACTAATTAATGAATATATAATGCCATATAAAGCCACATAAAGTTATTGCAATTGCCAACTGTTATCATCATACATGTCAGACTTAATTTTGCTCCTGAATCCACTGAGCTGGGTACTTCATTTAGTATGGAAATAGCCCACAGTTCTTCCATAGCTTCTCAGAATAGGGACCTTCTATTTAGCAGAAAATTAGAGACAAGCTGGATTTTGAAAAAGGAAAACCATATATTTAATTAATTAATTTTTTAAATTATAGTTGACATACACTATTATATGATTTTCAGGTGTACAACATAATCATTCAACATTTATATGTCTTACAAAATGATCACCACAATAATAATCATCTGTCATCATACAAAGCTACTATAATCTATTGACTGTATTCCATATGCTGTACACTATCTCCATGACTTATTTATTTTATAACTGAAAATTTGTACCCTCCCACCTGGCAACCATCAGTTTGTTTTCTATATGAATATTTACTTTGTTTCTGTTTTCTTATGTTTTTTAGATTCCACATATAAGCAAAATTATATGATATTTGTCTTCTGTCTGACTTATTTCACTTAGCATATTACCCTCTAGGACCATCCATGTTGTCACAAATGGTAACATCTCATTCTTTTATATGGCTGAATAATATTTCATTACACACACACACAACACACACACTCACCACATCTTCTTTATCCATGCATCCATTGATGGACACTTAGGTTGCTTCCATATCTTGTCTATTGTGACTAACGTTGCAATGAAAATAGGGTTGCAAATATCTTTTTGAATTATTGTTTTCATTTTCTTCATATAGCTAGCCAGAAGTGGAATTGATGGGCCATTTGAGTGGTTCTATATTTAGTTTTTTCAGGAACCATCGTTCCTGTTTGCCATAGTGCTGCACCAGCTTGTAATTCTACCAGCAGTACACAAGGCTTCCCTTTTCTCCACATTCTCGCCAACATTTGTTATTTCTTGTCTTTTTGATAATAGCTAATCTGACAGGTATGAGGTGGATATCTCATTGTAGCCTTGATTTGCATTTCCCTGATGGTTAGTGATGCTGAGCATATTTTCATATGTCTATTGACCATCTGTATGTCTTCTTTGGGAAAAATGTTTATTCAGGTCATTTGCCCATTCTTTAATCATATTGTTTTTATGAGGTTGAGTTGTATGAATTCTTTATATATTTTGCATATTAATTCCTAATTGGATATATTGTTTGTAAATATCTTCTCCCTTGCAGTTGGTCACCTTTTGTTTTGTTGATGGTTTCCTTTACTGTGCAAAAGTTTTTGTTGTTTTTTAGTTTGATGTAATCATGTTTGTTCATTTTTGCTTTTGTTGTTTTTGCCTCTAAAGACATATTTAAAAAGTATTATGTAGGGCCGGCCGAGTCGCGCAATGGTTAAGAACTGGCTTGGGACGCCAGAGGGCCCCGGTTCGGATCCCACATATGAGGGCCAGTGACACTGCTCTCCACAGCTAAGATGCTAAACAACAGCTCAACCTGGAGCTGGGCTGCCG
>NW_017731777.1:1141560-1163965 GCF_001890085.2 Hipposideros armiger
AAAAAAAATAAAAGACTTCCGAGGTTAGATCATACAAGACATTGCCGTTCATAACTCACTCTCTCTTGGGTTGCCTGCTCTTTGGGAAATCAGCACCATGTAGTAAGGATGCTCAAGAAGCCTGTGGAGCTAGTTGGGAGGGGGCTGGGGATGAGGGTGAAGGGGAAGGGGTTAGACAGCATAAATAGGTAATTACAATATTGCCACAGGGATATGAAAGACAGTTCAGGGAATACAATTGATGTTGTAAATACTTTGTAGGGTGTCAGATGGTCACAAGTCTTGTTAGGGAGACCGCTTCATGAATGGGGTAGAGGCGTGATCACTGCACTGTACACCTGAAGCTGATGTTGTATAATATTGTATGTCAAGTATAATTGAATATTTATATAGTCACGGGATGTGGAGGATAGTGTGGGAGTGGAGTCAATGGAATTGTAATAGATATATATGATGTCGGGTGAGGGAAGTGGGGCGGCAGATTGGGGGAGGGGGCTTGTCACTTTGAGGGGTAAAATGTATAACTATTGCATTGTGTTGTACACCTGAAACTAATAAAAAATAAATAAATAAACAAATAAAAAAAATTGAATCCACTGTCCAAATGCACAACTGTATCATTAGCCATTCAGATATACATCAGAAGCCTGGAAATAAATTTTAAAGAAAAATAGTAAAACTACCTGGAGACAATATATACTATCTACTATGCATTATGTCAGTGTCTCTATAAACAATATTTAATTTAATTTTCCCACAATGCTATGATTAGACCCTTTAATATGTTTCCATAGCAATTGGTTCTTGTCTTCATCATGGCACTTAACATACTCTACCTCCCACTAGATTCCTTGAGACAGGGTTGTATCCACTGTTGTACCCCCAGAGTCTAGAGCAAGGGGTAGAACACAATATATATTCAGCAAATTCTTGTTGAGTAGAAAAATATTATTATCCTCATTTTAAAACTCATGACATTGAGTTTTAAAGGGGTTAGGCAATATTAGAGAGGTAGTAAATGACAGAACTGTCATTTAAATATATTGTTTTATTTATTCAAAATCCAAATTTTCATCTAAACAGAAGTTTACATATTGATAAGTTAGGGAAAAACTATGGGCCATTGCCATAAACTAAATGACGTAGTAAAGATAGAAGTAGGTATCAGGTATTATGGCTAATTAAATAATGAAAACCCCAGTTGGGATGCAACCAGAGCTCTGCTGTCTTGCTGTGGGAAAACCAAATGGTACAACCACTTAGGAACACAATGTGGTAGAGTCTTATAAATTTAAGTATATACATACTTCATGACCTAGCAACCCCACTCCTAAGTGTTTACACAACTGAAATGAAAAACTATGTTTACATAAAAACCTGTACATGAATATTTATGGCAACTCTACTCAAAATCACCAAAAAACTGGGGGGCCGGTCTAGTGGCTCAGTTGGCTAAGAGTTAGCTTAAGAGCACGAGCTCTGAGCAACAGGGCCGCCGGTTTGATTCCCACATGGGCCAGTGATGCTGCGCCAGAGCTGAGCTACTGCTGAGCTGCCAAAAGATGGCAAGGTGACTCAGCTGGTGACAGCACATGCTCCTAAAACACTGCCTATTTGATGGTGGGCTATGCCCACCTACAACTAAGACTAAACTCGGGACCTTGAGCTGAGCTGCCGCCCAGATGGCTCAGTGGATAGAGAGTATGCTCTTAACAACAAGGCTACTGATTTGACTCCCGCATGGGATGATGGCTACGTCCACCCGCAACTAAAAATGTAACACAGCACCTTGAACTTAGAGGCTACAAGCTGCCAGTCAGGCAGCCAGATGGCGACTGCTGCCCTCCACAAACTAAGATTGAAGAACAACTTGGCTGGTCCCCTTCCCCAATTCCCCAACACTGTTCCCCTTCCTCAATTCCCCAATTAAAAAAAAAATCACCAGAAACTGGAAACAACGCAAATATCCTTTAACTGTTGTATGGATAAACAAACTGCTTTATCCCTACAGTGGAATGCTACTCAGGAATGAAAAGCAACAAACTACTAATAGGCATACAACATGGATGAATCTCAGAGGCATTTATACAATGTGAAAAAAGTCAGATTCGAAAGGCTAATTACATATTATATGATTCCATTTATATGACATTCTGGAAAAGACCTACAGGAACAGAAATCAGAAAGAAATTGCTACGAACCAGGGTAGGGGGAAGAGTTAACTATAATGTAGTATAAAAACATGGGGGAACAGTAAAATAATATCTTGATTGTGATGACAGTGTACATTTTTTGGTGATCACAGTTCTGTGCAATAACAAAGATCAATTTTACTATAGTTTTTAATATAAGAAGAGCAAAAAAGTTGAAAGAAATAAAAAAATAGTAGACATACACTTTCCATGAGACCCAGCAATTCCACTCCTAGTATTTACCCAAGGAAAAATAAATATGTATGTCCCCAAAATGCCATTATAAGGAGTGTTAGAAGAATGAAAAATAATAACAATGGTCCAAGGAGATAGGAAGATAGGGTTGGTGTGAGCTAGTTCTAATCTCTCATAATGGGAAGACAATTGATATTGTTTTAAGTTGATAAATTAAGAAATTATAGGCACCTGAATATTATTCAGTATTAAGGGAGTTAAATAAGAGAAGCACTAAACAGAAACAATTAAAAATGTTGCCTCTAGGGTATGTAGGGAATGAGATTGAAGGTAGGGAAGGGTGGGACAGAAAAGCATTTATTTTTTTAATTATGTGCTCTTCACTATTTGACTTTTATCTGGTCACTAAATTAAATTAAATTAAAAGCCTTAAAAATCAAGAAAATTTGATATGTTTCTCAAGTGTCACATCAAATTAAATAGTACTTTTTCCAAATTAAATGTCATCATTAAACCAAATATTTTAATGTATAGGATATATATTTTTAAATGATAAAACAAATTATACACATAAGTTTTCAGCTGCACCTGAGATATAAATTGGGAATCATAACTGTTTATGAGTGTCTCTATGTCTTTAAAATTGTACTAGGCACCATACAGTGAAATAACTACAGAGTCAGTGGTAATCCCTTCAAGGAGCTCACTTTTTGATAAAGAAAATGTTTTAGGCAAACGTAGGAATGCTTGCTGAGCAACATTCTCAACCAAGGTGATTAATGTCAAGGAAGAACAAACTTTCTCTTAACCTGGAAGGATGAGTAAAGCAAGTTTCTTTTCCCATCAAAACAAGCCAAGACCAGAAAAGAAGGAAAAGAGGTTCCAGGTGAGAATGCTCTTAGGGAGGTTTATATGACACAAAGGAAAGCAGAGCCCATTCATTTTCCTCTCCTACCAGCTGTTCTAATGGCATAAAGTGCTGCTGTCCTACCCATATACATCTGCTTGCAGACTGGCATCTGCAGATGATTGTCTCCAGGTGTTTGCCTGAAGAAAGATCCTGAAAGTCAATGCAAGCTGGAAGCCTGGCCTCCAAGAGCAGATGCTGGCCTGCAGGTTTCTGCAGACCTCTGCAGATATATTTTGAGAAATAAAGTTGAGATCAAGTTCTGAAAAATAAAGGTAGTGTAAATTAAGAAACTGGAAAATTACCTTTAGGGCATTTTATATTTATATTATAAAACATTTTCTTTGTATAAAGCTTCTGTGTGGTTCATGAATTCAAACCTTGGATTCTATTTCTTCTCAAAGAAGAAAGAGCCTGCCATTTATGCTAAATATTTTTATTTGCTATGACAACTGTTCTAGATGCTAAGAACTTAGAGATTCCAAAGGGGCAGAATCCATACAGAATGAAGCCACTATGAAAAACTCACAGACCAAATGATGGTAGGGATCACTACAGTATTTTCCATCAGGGACTTGCTCCACTAATTTAAAAAAAAATTATCAAAAAACAGGAAGAAATATCAAATGTCATAATGTCATATTACAAACATCTTCTTGAAAAATATTTCTCCAAAGAACACTCCTGAAATGACCCAGAGTAAGCTGGAGAGAATAAAGGTAAATAGATGATTAAGTTCCCTATTAGAGATGACTGACATTTATTTGCGCATCATGGTTGTCCCCATGAGGGTGCTCTTGTACTGTCTTTCTATTCTGTCACATGTTCTAGTAGAGTTAATTAATCAAAAATCACAATGGTAGTCAAATTCTTACTTTGTTGCAGAATATTAATTATATATATGTATACTCATGGCCACACACGTTTTTTTAAAAGAATGATAGCAAGCTATCACAAAAGAATAAGAATGTGTTTCTGGTTTTGTGACTCTTCCCTAATAAGCTTTAGACCTTTCTCATGTTAAATTCCAGATATTATTTATTCTTTCATTTATTTATTTAACATTTGTTGAGTATGAATTTTGCTAATAGTAGCAGAAAAGGAAACTCAAAATGAACAGATGCTGATCCTGACTCAAAAATATTAGGATCTGAGAAGGGACAATAAAACATGTATAAAATCTATAATGTAAGTTAGAGTAAAAATAAGAGAGAATCTTATGAAGCATTAAAAGGTAATGAACTGGAAATCTAAATTTCAGCTAGAAGAATTCACAGGTTTTATGAAGGAAGCAGCATTGAGAGTGGTCTTGAAAATAGATAGGATTTAAGGAGATAAATGTGACAGACATAACATTATAAGGCAGAAGGAAAAGTTTGATATGTGGTTCCATGTCTTGTTTTGTTTCCAAAATACCTAAAACAAGCACGAAGAGTAGATTACAACTTTTATGGTAATTAAACATTGGTAAAAGAAAAAACTAACATAAATGTTCTCTAAAAGTCTAAATTGTTTAAGTAAAACCATAGCAATGTACTTATTTGCAGCATTATATTAGAAGTCCTAGCTAACACAATAAGACAAGAAGAAATAAAGAGCATAAGAATTTTAAAAGAAAAATAAAATAGTCATTATTTATGCATGATAAGACTTTCTATCAGGAAAATGCCAGAGTAACTATAGACCAACATACAAAAATCAGTATTATTCTTTGTAACAGCAAAAACTAAGGCGTAGTATTAAAAGGAATTGGAGTAGTGCTAATAACTCAAATATATTAAATACTATATTCTAAGCATGTATTATCTCAATTATTCTTTACAATAACCTTATTGAATAAGTGCTATTATTATCCTCAAATTAGAGTGAAATAAATTGAGACATACCTAGTAAGTGATAGAGCCAGGGTTTGAACTCAAGGACTTGGATCCAGAACCCAGATTTCTTAACCCCTATCTATTCTACACCAAGGGTAAATAAAATATTAACAATACCAGTATAGCCAATAAAGTTGTTAGGAATAAATCTAACAAAAGAAGGGTGGAGTGTATATAAATAAAACTATAAAATTCTAAAGAATTATATAAAAAAGCATTTAAAAACTGGAGAGATAAAGAATATTCAGAGTTGGAAAGATTTGATAGCATCAAGATACCATTTTCTACATAATTAATTTATGGATTCAACACGAATCCAATCAAAATACCAACAAGTTTTAATTTAATAGGCTTATTATAAAATTCATATAGAAGAGTAAATGGCCAATAATTACCAATACAAAAAGGTAGAACTTGCTCTAGTATATATTGAGACATAATATAATAAGTCATTAAAACGATGTGGCATTTGTACACAAATAGATCAATAGACCAATGAAACAGGATTGAAAGGCCAAAAACTACCACACACATATCCAGGAACTTCACGTATGGCATTACCGTGCAATGAATAAAGGGTGTTCTACTCAAGGAAAATTGGTTATCCACATGGGACAAAATAAAATAAGATCTCTAACACACTCCATACATCAAAATATATTCCAGATGGGAAAGATTTAAATGCACCTTTTGTATGAGAAAAGGAGAAAATGTGGTGAAAATTTTTGTGACCTCATAATATATAAATTTTGTTCAAATACAATAAAAATATCTCATATCAGAAAAAAAGATTGATAATTTTGTCTCCTTTAAAGTTAGAATATCTGTACAATAAGACACCATAATTATTTATAGACAAAGCATACAGGAAGAGGATATTGGCAATGTATATAACTTAGGGAGTTTTTTTGGTAGAAAAATGGGCAAAGGATGTGAATAGGAAATTCACAGAAGAGAAAGTTCACGGGACAAATAAACTTATATTACTTTCCTCTATTTCACTAGAAATTAGAGAAATACAAATGTAAATTAAAATAACAATGAGATAAGATTTTATACACCTTAAATTCACCAGATGTAGAAGGACACATACAATATAATACCACTGGTGTAAATTTTAAGCATGAAAACCAATACAGTTTTGTTTATTGATTGTATCCTTAAATGTATTTTAAAACATGAAAAGGAAGTAAACACACTCCAACATCAGAACAGTGATTGCCTATGGGGAGGAAGGGAGGAGAAGGAAACTCAAAAAGGTAAAAAAGGAATATTAACTACTTTTAAAAATTATTTGAAGCAAATATGGCAAATCATCAACATCCATTACATCTGTGTGTTGGCTACATGCATGTTTGTTATACTATTTCTATACTGTTCTGTAACTTTGGAAAAAGTTAAAATATTTCTTAGAGTTCAGTGATGCTTTTCCAAAACCATTGTATTTCCACAGTTTTTCATGTATTCTGATTATTTCAGTGAATGTACTTTTTACTTCAGGTCATACCATCCAGGGAACATAAAAAATGAAATTTAACCCCTACTCTCAGAATTCATATGGTGCTTGGATAGTTATACATGCAAAGAAAGACAATTAGTTGGTAGGAAGTTCCTGAAGGTAATAGAAACAAAAAAGAAATTTTAGGAGTTAGATAAATATATATTACCTATATCTTTTCTCTGCTTGTCATTAAATTACTTAAAGGAACTGTATTTATCTATTATTCTCCCCTCACTTTAATATCATAATTTTAAATACTATCTACCTCTTTCTGCATCTACAGCCTAAATACTGACTCCTTTTGAAAGTCTAATACCACTAGGTATTAAGGATGTCCACATCATCTTTTCTCCATTCACATTCTTGCTTGACTGGACCAAACCAAACTCAGTAGGAGTAAGATGGATGATTTGCAAAATAGTGAGTCACTTCCATGTGTATGAGCAATAAGGGATTACTTTTTATAATTTAACAGTAGTCTCATTCTCCAACTAGAATGATAAATGATAGCCACCATACTTCAAAGTACCACTTCAGTTATTCATTGGTCTTTCCCTTTCAGAGTAAGTTCAAAACGGAGACAAATATTTTTAAAGACAACTTAATGTGCATTTGTAGCGTACATAGAATTATAACTGGAGAAAGGGAGAAATAAATTATTTCAAAGAATTTTGCAATGGTATTTTATTTTTCCAATCATGAGTGGGTGTTCATAAGAATTAAGAATGCCAGAAAAATATTCCAGGAGGAAAGGAAGAAAGAAACTAAACAAAGAAAATTGAGGACAGCTAATCTAAGAATACTGAATAGGATTTTAGAAATAGATGTAGACATTTGTTTTAAAATTTTGGGGTCTAAATAAATGTGTTCCTTGCATGTTGGCTTTTGAGACTGCTTCTCAGAGAAACTGAAAGGTATTTTTTGAAATCATGGTATTATGGAACAGGATATATAAAGTTTTTTGCTGACAAACTCTTAATAACAGTGACGTGCCTCAATATAAAGTAAGTCTATTACTTTGAAATTATAAACACATGCATAACATTTTGGTCTCCAACAAAGTACATATTGATGTTACTAGAGTGCAAAATAGACCTAAGAATTTAAAACTACTGTATAGTGCAAATCATATACTTAGTTTACTAAACCACAACTTTCAGAATTTACTTTCTAAAAACAAAAATCTGAGGATGTTTTTAAATATGTTAACACTTGGCATAGAATTTGTACCTGGCCCTTGGTAAGAAATTGCCCTAAAACTTCTCTATAACTATATTTATGGAGGTAGGTAAAACATATTCCAAAAACTAAGATAAGAAGGTATTTAAAAGGTAAACTTAGAAGCTGATTCTTGATATTTCCACTTCTCAAATCAAAAGAGACCTTCAATATTGAAAAGAAAATACATAATACATCAATATTTACAAAGAGATGAATGTTGTTATGGCTCTTCCCTCCCCCATCTCATGTTGCACTCACTGTGTTACAGAAACAACAGACTTTCTTATGCTGGAGGGACAAAGGCCATCATAACAGGCCCTCTCGTCAGGGCTCTAGCTCAAGTCTCATTGTGTGGGGAAGAAGGGAACTGAGGACAAAATGAGAAAATGCCCTACCTATACTGTATTCAAAACTACACTTTGCATTCTCAATTAACCACAATCCTTAGATGAAGGTAACGCTTCTTTCCCGTGAGATGTTGTAATTCCTTCAAGGAAAAAACAAAACAAAAAAACAAACAAACAAAAAAACATGGACTAGTGGATCTGTCTTTCTGAAATTTACAGTCAGCCCAAATACAATTGAATTTAATGGAATCTTTGCTGCAAATTTGTAAAAGAGATATGGTAGAAATAAAGATAGAGTTTAATCTGGGAGAGGAGAAAGCAGGTAAAATATTTCAACATAAAAGATTGAAATCAGTCATGTTCCTAAAATATGCAAAATTAAGAAACTGCCTCAATTTTTATTTTTTCTGCCTAATAAAACGCATATGATGTCTATGACTTTTCTCTTGACTTTTTCTTCCAAGTTCTCTGCTTCCAAACCACAAAAGAAAGTAGTTGTAAAAGGTAAAATCTATGTAAAAAAACATATGCTCATTAAATAAATATTCAGGAAAAAGGATAATATAACTTCTATAAGAAACATGCAATACTTCACATTCTACACAAAAGTTAGTAAAATTTTGTAAAAAATGAAAAATTATATGGATTATTTAGATTTTTTAAATGATTTTCTGTTTTCTGAACAGAGCCTTTTGGGATTTTTCCTGTTTAACTGTGTGACCGTGGGATTTAATGTAATTCAGGGTTTCTCAAATTTGGCACTATCGAAAGTTTGAGCTGTATAATTTTTTTGTTGTCTTGGGATCTACTTTTTCTTTCTTTTTTTTTTTTTCCAAATGACCTAAAATTCCAGAAGGAAAAAAATGAATGGAAACATTAGAACCTGGTTAATTTATGAAAGACTATGACATGTGAAACATGTGAGTCATCCTGTACATTGTGGGATGTTTAGTAACATCCTTGGGTCTTCTCCTGATGCCAGTGGTACCTCCACTACTCGACAACACTCCACCATCACCAATTTTAATAAGAGAAAACATCCCCAAATGTTATAAAATTTCCACTGAGGGCATAACCACCCCTGACTGGGAATCACTAATATGAATCTTTGTCTAGGGTAGAGAAGCAACAAATACTTATTGTGTGCCTATTATAAAGCTGTGAATTATGAGCTATCAAATTGTGAAAATACAGTGTCTGCTTTTAAGGAAGTTACAGTGTAATGGGAATTACAAAATTTACTTATACGATTATCTAAAGAGCAGAATATTATAAATATAAACTAAAAACTACACAGATATCACACAGATACATACATATACAATGTCATATAGATAGATATAGATGATATTGATATAGATATAGATATAGATAGATAGATAGATAGATAGTTGTCTAAGAAATTGAGACAATCCCAGTTCTGCAAGTCCAAAGGCGAGAGGACCCATAATGGAAGAACCAAGAAAGGCTTTATAGAATAGTACAATTTTAGCTGAAACTTCAAGGTTAGGTGTGGAGAGAAAACACTGAATAAAAAACATCTTTCCCATATCTCTAGAGGCACAAGTAATGCAATTCTGAAAAAGAAGATTGTAAAAAAAAAACAAAAAGAAAAGATCTTTCTATTTTCATTTTTAAAAAGAATTTATGCTTTGATTATACTGAGAAATAAAAAATATTTCTCTATAATTACATTCATTTATCTTTCAAGTTTTAATCATATAGTTTTCAAAGAGCCTGAAGCAATATTTTGTACTTTACAAATTTTAAGTTGTAGAGTTTTGAGCTTAGAAAAAAGCAAGCTAAGAAATAGATATTTTGGATAGTTATCAGAATAGAACATAGTGTAAAGTCTCCAGTAATTTGATTTTTATTTCTCATAGGCAGAACTCATACACAACAATTATTACTCTGTTTTGACTCTTCAGAATTTCCTTAACTTTCTGAATCATATTGTTCTTAACCTTATATTAAATAATAATTAAGTGCTAATTATTAATGTCCCAAACAAGAGTGATAACGCTATAATAGAAAGCTTCTCCGTTATTTGGTCTTAATAGTTATCATTTACCGATTCCTTAAGTCTAGGTACAATGCTAAGAACTTTACAGTTATTTATTCCATTCTCTAGTCTGGTAGATAACAAGTGTGAAAACATAAAATTTTTTAAATAAGTAACATAACATGTTCCACATGAAGAAAAGTTCATTTGGAAAAATAACTTACTAAAATTTTCTGACCTCCCTCTATGCTGGTAGATGAATTTAGAAATAAACATTTAAGGGGAGAAAAATTGAAGTTTAGGAAAATACTACCTTGCAAATTTTGTCAATTTTTAATAAAATGTAATAGATTTACACCTTCTATTTTGTCTCTATCCTTCCTTCTATTTTTCATTGAACCTCAAAATATGCTACAAATAAATATTTAATTTGCAGATATACTAAAGCAGGCTTTTTTTCTTAAATGATTAAGTGACTTAAAATTGTAATTTTTAAAAATGAAAAAAGAAAGTAAAAGACTGAGACCCTAGTAACTTAAAATTTTAATGTGTTTAAAAAAACAATGTACTAAAACCTAAACAATAGCATCTTTCACTTTAAATTTTAAACAGTTGGATTAACATATATCAAATAATGCATTATAGCTTATAAACATTGTCAACATTCTTGTTATCTGCCCAGTCTTTCAATTTTAATATGACCAAAACAACTGCAAAAAGTGGGCAAATTATGTGTGTCCTTGCTAAATGTAAAACAGCTACTAAAAAGAAATGGCAGTAAGCAATAATTTTGATCAATTTACATAATAAATTCAGGGAGAGATTGGAACGTGCTGACAACCATTATCCCAATCTTATAAAATTGGACTTATGGTTACATGTTTATTTTGTATTTGAGACTATTACTCCTCAAAAGCAAAGGAATAGTAAAATAACTTCTTAAATTCCAGTTTATACATGTGACTTCAGATACTAGTTACATGGAAGGCTTGATAAAGAATTTATTCAAAGAGAAAACTAATATTTTATAATAAACTATATAATGAGAGAGTGGACTGTACACCTCACCATACATTTTCAATAAATAATTTACTATCATTACCGATGAAATTTTAAACTTTAGAATAAGTAACTATGTTTATAATTGTACATCTACTAAGTATATATTATTTATTAAGAAAATTTAAACATAAATTAGCTGTTGCCTAGTCTGTTTTAAATGAACTAAACAAACATCACTCTAAAATTAGGAAAGTTTTGGCTATTTGATACCAAACTCACTGATACTCAATCATTATTTCCCAATTATAACTAGAAAGTACCAACAATTTTACTAGACATGTATAAAATGTTTCATGTAAAATGCTGTCTTACTGTTGCATCTTTATTCAACATCAACTTCCAGATGGGAACTATTTTTCATGGTTCATAAAGCCAAATCCAGCTGCTACATTTGGACCTACATAAGGAATCCACATTTTATTGCCTTCTCAGTGCTTATAAAACAATTGCTATTGTTTCTTTCTCTGTGGTGCAAGTCACTCTTTTCAGTGCAAACGAGATATCCAAAAAGAACTTTTAATGTCTTTATAGTTGATTACTTAGCAGTGCTATGGGTAATAGGATCCTGGTTTTACAACATTTTCTAGATCTCTCAGCTAGTTTTTTTTTTTAATCTTCAACGGTAACTGTAGATTGAGTGAATTACCAAAAGTGTTCCTACAATTTCCCATTAAAATCCACAATGGTTATTAAATACTTCTGTAATCTTAGCTTTATTAAGAGACAGGAAGTGCACAGTTTCCTTTCCCTCCTCACTCAGCTAATCTGGCTCTTTGATGGTCATGCGTTTGGAATAACCACAGGGTATCCACCACAGCATAGTCTTCCCACAGCTAAATGGAATTAACCCTGTCAAGCCAAAAAAAACAAAAAAAAAAAAAGAAAAAGAAAAAAGTGCATCTCATTGTTAGACTGGAAATACATTTGGAACTTTATTTTAGTGAGTAGCTGTTATATTAAAATACAGTCAATTTGTGCTTAGGACATTTTTAGTAGGACCACTAATAAAAAAGAAACATCGATTTCAGAAAATTGGTTATTACTCAGCTTGCAAAATTACCCATGGTTGTGCCTTATTACTTACTAGCTATAGATGTCAAATTTGGTATTTTCTCAATCATGTTCATTAAATATTTATTTTTAGCTTCAGAATTAATATTTGCTACTCTTTTTAGCCAAAAGACCTAAAATATTAGAAGGGGAAAAAATAAATGAAAAAGTCAGTACCTAGTGAGTTAATGCAATAGTATGACAGAGAGGCAAATTTTCTATGAATTGGGAAGCACGGGCTATAGTAAACCACTGGATAATCCCTGTCCCGCTGAGTGGTTGCCCCAGTGGTCTGATACAGCGCCAAAGCCTCTTATGCGTATTGAGACAAAGCTTATTTCAAGCCGAACTCAGCTCCTTGAGCTACCATACCTCTCCGACAACTTCCAGTAGCGCTGTGCTTCTGTATTTGTGTTTCCTGCTGTTTATATTTACTTGTTCCCAAAGCCACAATAGCTACAAAAACAAATGCTTGTTAAGCAATGCTTTGTACTGATGCAGGTAAAGTGCTCTTTCTGTTTCTTCCTTGTACATAGCTTGTGCAAATAGGTTTTTAATATATTATGAGATTAATTTGGTAATTATAAACTAGTTTGAAAATACGTGTTAAACAACAGGTCATATAATCACCATTTCTGTTCCAGAATAATTCTGTTTTGACCCTTGAGCAAAGATGAGCAAATGTGTATTCAAAAAGAAATTTATTTGACTCGTCCACTTCCTTTGCCTTGTGTCAGGTCCCAATTGATATTCTGTTTGGATTTTTACTGCAATCTTTTTGACCTCTGGCAAAGGATTGTGCTGATTTACCTGATTTAAATGTTTGCAACAAGCTTTTAAGTTATTCATTTAAATTGGACTAAATAGTATATAGATTTCATGAAGGTATTTTTAAGTCAATTCTACTTATTCTTCATAAAAATAGGATTATGCTCATTGTGGCTGCATAAATACATAGCCTGTAATAGTGTTTATAGTTTCTCTAGTACAAGAATTTAACCAAAATCCTCTAATGTAATCTGACAGAGGTAATAAAGTACCTTTTTATAAAAGGAAAACAAATAAAGAAGATTAAGTTAAGCATAATCATACGTAAAATTGTAAAACTAAAAAATGGAAAAAATGGACTTTAAGCTTTTTATGATTTAAGGCTAATATAAGCACTAAGAATAACTGTGTGGTGAATGTATTTCATATCAATTTAAAACTCTGTACTCAAAAAAACCCTTTAGAAAGCAAAAAGAAAATAATATTCCTGCTATTAAGATATAGTTTTCTTCAGGACTCATCATTCTACATATTATAACTAGATAGATTACTTAAAATAGGAAAATATATAATTGAATATTAATGAAACAGAAGATACTATATCAAAATGTTAAACTATTCCATGAGTACATCATGGATATAAACTTTGAGAATCTAATTGGTTATCAGAACATACATGCCTTCTTTTTCTTTTTAGTTATTTCTTTTTTTCCTTTAGAAAGTTACTCAAATCCTGTATAAGTTGATATAAATTTTAAAATTCACCATGTTCCTTCCCAAAAGTAAATGTTCACTACTAGAGACTCAAGACAAAAATAAACATAAATACTAATCAAAATAATAATCTTGTAATTCACGTTTTTAGCCTTGATTTCTACTGAAAAACCCCATGCTTATTTTCAGATACTCTTTTTACTAAACTATCAAGGATAGCTTCATAGTCTTAAACAGATACCCAAATATCAGTATGAAAGATAAACACTATTGAAATAAAAACAGAAAAATATGTGTGAATTTATAGTCCAAAAGAATTGAAAACTATAAATAAGCAAGGCACTGTAAGTCATTCCATTTCATTTGGTTTATAGCTTTAACAAACATATTTGACAATTACTCATTTTATTTAAATGAATGATGTTTGTTAATTCCAGAAAGATTACACCAACCAGGAGATATTTTAAGCCACAGTTTTAGTAATTTCCTTTTTAAACATTTTAAGATGAAGACTGAATGTTTTACTAATATTCTTTTAAATGGAAATAACAATCAATCAGGACAGAAGGATGAAAAATATGTCAGCTAATAGGATACTGGAAAGTGATCCCATACTTCCAGAGTGAGAAAGAAAACACATTAAAGAATTATTGTTCCTTTAGAACTTATTTGCATTTTTACTGTATTATTCACATGAACATATATAGTATGATGCTGCTTGATTTTCTATACCCATCTTTTCATACCAAAGGGGGGAAATACTGTGGGAAAGCCGTAGACCAATGGTTCTCATCTGGCCGTGATTTTGCTCCCCAGGAGACATTCACAGACACTTTTTGGTGATCACAAGTAGGGAATAAGGTGCTAGGATCTGGTGGGTATGGCTCAGGGATGCTGCTTAACATCTTGCAGTGCACAAGACAATCCTCTACAACAATGAATTATCTGGCCCAAAATGTCAGCAGGGTCAAGCCTGGAAGACTAAAACAATAGAAATAAAACAAACAAAGAAAAAGGGATTCTCAATTCAGATTTTCTTTCTCTATTGTTTCCCTCCTTTTTGGTGGAAGATGGATATAATCCAGGAGTAAATAATCATCATTATCACCATCATGATTTCACAGATGCCTCCAATTTTCCCTCTAAAATAATATTTCAAACTTCCAAGGCTGTCCTTGTGGGTATCAACTTTGTTTGGAGTGTCATCTCTTTCTCTTGGTACTTTAAATCACAGATACTACTCAGGATCAGACACTCAAAAGAAATGCCAGCATTTTTCTAGACCTAGCTTTGAGAATAATTTTCACTTTTAAAATGGGAGAAAGAAGAAATGGAGAAGCCAGGAGCTGCAGTCCCTCATCTCTACAAATTGCCTGGTAAACTAGGTATACAAGGACAACCCCAAAGGAAATAAACAATTAAGGTGAGAAAGTGGTAGAAAATTCTAAACTCGTCCACCATCCTGGGGTTTGGATGAAATTTGTGTCCCCTCATTTAAAATGAAGACAAGAAACACAATATTTTTTTAGTCTAGCACCTCCCAAAATATATTTCTAGTAATAGCTCCTCAAGAAAAGAATTCAGTGGTCAAACAATACTAGCAAATATATTACTGTCATCCTTAGAGATTCTTGACACACATTAAATAGTAAAGGGTCTGAGAAATGCAATAAAGTCTTATTTTAGAATTTTGATTAATCTAGTGTTTCTCAAACATGACCAGAGGAATTATTTGTAGTAAATTTTGTTATCCTCATTGTACCTGTTAACATTTAGGAAGAACTAGTCCAGTTTCTCTAATGTAGAATAAAACCATGCCCTTTCACACCATCTTAAAGAGCATATGAGATTTCATACTTTACAAATATCATAAAACAAAATATTTTTCAGTTAAGATAATAAAGAGTATGTCAGAGTGTTCAAAACCCATTTAGCTAATGTGGTATTCACTAATTAGTAAAAGTGTTATTTTTTAGTTAAATTCCATCAAGTAATGCAAAACACCCTCTAATTAAAAGGAACATTGGGCCGGCCGAGTGGCGCGATGGTTAAGAACTCGCTTGGGATGCCAGAGGGCCCCGGTTCGGATCCCACATATGAGGGCCAGTGACACTGCCCTCCACAGCTAAGATGCTGAACAACGGCTCAACCTGGAGCTGGGCTGCTGTGAGTCGCCGGCGACAGCGTGGGCTGCAGTCCCTGTGGCAGTGGGTTGCCATGGGCTACCGTGTGTAGCCAGCAGCCAACGTGAGCGGCCAGCAGCCGCAATGAGCGGCCGTCCAGAAGCCGGCGACTGATCTGCCTCGCCCGGGAAGAGCCCAATGATGGTGCCAAGGGCCAGTGAAGCAACGTCCTCCACAACTAGATTGAAGAACAAAATGACAGCAACTTGTCTGTCCCCCTTCCCCCAATTCCCCCAATTCCCCAGCACTGTTCCCATCCCCCCAATTCACCAATAAAAAATCTTAAAAAAAAAAAGGAACATTTCCAGCCAAAGCCAAGAAGGCTTTCTAAAGCCATTTACTTTGTGCTAACATGAGACTGTCCATACAAATCTCAATAATCAAAATTACTTCTTTAATATTGCTATAATTCACATATTGCCACATTACATGTAGAACTTAAATATTATTTATTCATACCTTATGTGGTTATTCTTCTTTTTATTGCCTTTTAAATAATTGATCTCTTTTTTTATCATTCTTGTGCTCTATATCAAGTATATCCATTTGGTCAGCTTCTGAGTAAAAACAAGGGTTAGTAGATTAATACTAAAAAAGCATCCGGGGAGAGATCTGAAATGGCACATTAGGTAAATGCTATGCCTACTGCATCCCAGGGTCACACCAAAATTACAAATAAATTATAAAACAATCAACCTCAAGAATCACCTGAAGACTAGCTGAACAGAACCCCTATAATGAAGGATATAAAGAAGAGGCCAAATTGAGACTGATAGGAGGGGCAGAGACATGAAATGGGCTGACCCCAAATCCACAGATAAAGGTTGATTCCTGGGCTTGTATGTTTATTTCCTTCACCAGGTTAGGGAAGTTTTCATTCATTATTTCTTCAAATAGGTTGTTGATCCATTGCTCCCTCTCTTTTCCTTCTGGTACTCCTATAATGTGAATGTTGTTACATTTGATGTTGTCCCACATGTTAGGACACAAAACAAGTCTTAATACATTTAAAAAGGTTGAAATCATGTCAAATGTCTACCCTGACCACAATAATATGAAACTAGAAATTAATTACAAGAAAAAGAAAACTGAAAAGCACACAAACACATGGAGACTAAATAAGATGCTACTAAATCATGATTGGGTCAAAAATGAGATCAAGGAAAAAATTAAAAGATACCTTCAGACAAATGAAAATGGAAACACAATGACCCAAAATCTGTGTGACACAGCAAAAGCAGTTCTACGAGGAAAATTCATAGCAATACAGGTTTACCTAAAGAAACAGGAAAAATCGCAAATGCACAGTCTAAATTTACACCTAAGGAAACTGGAAAAAGAACAGCATACATAACCCAAAGTGAGTACAAAAAAGGAAAGAATAAAGATCAGACCAGAAATAAATGAAATAGTATTAAAACAATACAAAAGATCAATGAGATTAAGAGCTGGCTTTTTGAAAAGATTAACAAAATTTACAAACCTTTAACCAGATACACCAAGAGAAAAAGAGAGAGGAAACAAATAAAATCAGAAATGAAAGCAGAAGTGAGAACCGACACCACAGAAATTCAAAATATTTTAAGAAAATACTACAAGCAACTACACATCAACAATTGGACAATCTGGAAGAAATTGATAAATTGCTAGAAGCATACAATCTTCCAAGTCTGAATCAAGAAGAAACAGGAAATCTGAACAGACCTATTACTACTAATGAAATCAAATCAGTAATTAACAAGCTCCTAACAAATAAAAGTACTGGACTAGATGGCTTCACAGGTGAATTTTACCAGTCAAAAAAGAATTTACACCTGTTTTCCTCAAACTATTCCAAAAAAATCCAAGAGGAGGGAAGATTCCCAAGCTCATTCTATGAGGCCACCATTACCCTGATTTCAAACCAGACAAAGACATTACAAAAAATGAAAACTATAGGCCAATATCCCTAATAAACACAGACGTAAAAATCCTCAACAAAATATTAGCAAACCGAATTCAACAATACATAAAACATATCATACACCACAATTAAGTGGGATTCATTCCTGGTATGCAAGTTTGGTTCAATAACCAGAAATCATTAATGTGATATACCTAATTAACAAAATGAAAAATAAAAATCATGTAGTCATATCAATAGATGCAGAAAAAGCATTTGACAAAATCCAGCATCGATTTATGATAATAAAATAAAAATCTCAGCAAAGTGGGAATAGAGGGAACATACCTCAACATACTAAAGGCCATATATGACAAACACATAGCTAATGTCATACTCAATAGGGGCAAGCTAAACGCATTCCCCTTAAAATCAGGAACAAGACAAGGATGCCCACTTTCACACTTTTATTCAACACAGTACTGGAAGTTCTAGCCACAGAAATCAGACAAGAAAAAATAAATAAAAGACATCCAAATGGGAAAGGAAGAAGTAAAATTGACATTATTTGCAGATGACATGATACCATATATAGAAAACACCAAAGATACCACCAAAAACTATTAGAACTGATAAATAAATTTAGTAAAGTAGCAGGGTACAAAATTAATATTCAGAAATAGGTTGCATTTTTATATACCAATAACAAACTATCAAAAAGAGAAATTAAGAAAACAATCCCATTTACAATTGCATAAAAAATAAAATACTTAGAAATAAATTTAACCAAGGAAGTAAAAGACCTGTACTCAGAAAATTATAAGACATTGAAGAAAGAAATTAAAGAAGATACAAATAAATGGAAATACATACCATGTCCATGGATAGGAAGAATTAATATAGTTAAAAAGTCCATACTACCCAAAGCAATATATAGATTTAATGCAATCCCTATCAAAATACCAATGGTATTTTTCACAGAGCTAAAACAAATAATCCTAAAATTTATATGGAATCATAAAAGACCCTGAATACCATGGCAATCCTGAAAAAGAAGAACAAAACTGGAGGTATTACACTACCTGATATCAAATTATAGTATAAGGCTATAGTAATCAAAACAGCATGATTTTGCATAAAGACAGACACATAGACCAATGAAACAGAAAAGAGAGCCCAGAAATAAATCCATGCCTATATTGTAGTTTAATCTATGATAAAGAAAGCAAGAATTTACATTGGGGTAAAGACAGTCTATCCAATAAATGGTGCGGGAAAACTGGACATGTACATGCAAAAAAAAAAAAACGAAACTGGGCTACCTTCTTATACCACATACAAAAATAAACTCAAAATTGATTAAAGAATAAATGTAAGACCCAAAATCATAAAAATCTTAGAAAAAATTATAGGAAGTAAATCCCAGACATTACACTTAGTAATAGTGTTACTGATGTATCTTCTTGGGCAAGGGAAACAAAAGGAAACATAAACAAATGGGACTACATGAAACTAAAATTTTTTTGCTCAGCTAAGGAAACCATCAACAGAACAAAAAGACATCCTACTGAATGGGAGAAGATATTTGCCAGTGATACATATGATAAGGAGTTAATACCCAAAATTTATTTTTCAAAACCATATAACTCAACACACACACAAAAAAAACCAAAAAAATCCAATTAAAAAATGGGCAGAGGACTTGAATAGAGATTTCTCCAAAGAGGCCATACAGACGACCAATAAACATAAGAAAAGATGCTCAATGTCACTAATCATCATATTGTAGAAATGCAAATAAAAACCACAATGAGATACCACCTACTCCGATCAGAATGGCTATCATCAATAAATCAACAAACAACAAGTGTTGGTGAAGATATGGAGAAAATATCCTTGTGCACTGTTAGCAGGATTGCAAATTGGTGCAGCCACTATGGAAAACAGTATGAAGGTTCCTCAAAAAAATTAAAAATAGAATTACTATATGTCCCAGCAATTCCACTCCTGGGAATTTATCCAAAGAAATTAAAAACACTAATTTAAAAAGTTGTATGCATCCCTATGTTTACTGCAGCATATGTACAATACCCAAGATATGGAAACAACTAAAATGCCCATCAATAGACAACTGGATAAAGAAATTGTGGTACTTTATATAATAGAGTGTTATTCTGCCATTAAAAAGAATGAAATCTTACCATTTGCAACAACATGGATGGACCTAGAGAATATTATGCTAAGTGAAATAACTCAAGCTGAGAAAGACAAATACCATACGTTCTCACTTATATGTGGAATCTAAAGAACAGAATAAATGAACAAACAAAACAGAAATAAACTCATAGATACAGAGAACAAACTGATGGTTACTAGATGGGAGGGTTGGGGGGATGGGTGAGTAAGGTAAAGGAATTAAGAAGTACAAATTGGTAGTCACAAAATAGTCATGGGGATGTGAAATACAGTATGGAATATAGTCAGTAATGTTGTAAAGATTATGTAGGGTGTCATATGGGTACTGGACTTATCAGGGGGATCATTTCATAGATTATATAAATGTTTAACCACTGGGCTGTACACCTGAAACTAACATAAAATAATATTAAATGTCAATGAAAAAATATATATATACATATATATAGTCACTAGATGTAAAGTACAGCATAAAGAATCTAGCCAGTGGATTTTTTCTTCCAGTAAGATGGCAGAATAGACAGATGCTGTGCTGACTGCCTCCCAGGATCACACCAAAATTACAAATGATTTATAAGATATTCAACCTTGGAAGTTCCCTGGACACTAGATGAACAGAACCTCTAAACGAAGGACTTAAAGAAGAGGCCATGTCGAGCCTGGTAGGAGAGGCGGAGCCGAGAGATGGCGAACCCCATGAGGGACACCTCAGCGGTGGGGAGGCTTCTCCGGTTGGGGGCGAGACCCTCCGGCCCCAAACCAAGCTCACAAGCCCAGAGTTACTTTGCAGGGAAGAGGAGTTCTACGATAGCTGGAAGTAGAAAATAGTGAGGACTCTCTTTGGTCAACTCGGTGAGGCTGAGGGCCGCTGGAGAACCAGTGGAGCCGGCAAACCAACTCACTCGCTGGTGAGCACTCACCTGGTTCCTGGTGGAGGGAGTGGCTTTGTGAGCAGGGCCCAGGAGCCTCCAGGAAGGACTGAACTGAGTGCCTTTGGCACAGGAGCTGGAGGTTTTGGGGACCATTGTTCCCCTGGTGTGGAGCTTGCACACAAGTAGTGCACAAGAGGGCGCCATTTTTTCAGGGCTGAGCCCTCCCGCAGAGGCTCAGGACTGGGACTCCATTGGTCGGCTGGAATTGGTGCAGGACTGCGTGTGTGAGAGTCTGTGCATGCGCACGCATGCGGCCTTGGATCCCCACCCTCCAATACTGTTTGTGCTGCATATCCAGGGAAACACTGGGCAAGCGCACTCCGACTACAACAGACTGCTTATTGAGACCCGGGAGTGTGCAACTTGCCTTAGGTCCCAGATTTCCGCACTGCGCATGCAGAGTTGCCTGGGTGGCGATTGGCTGTAAGGCTGCTCGGCCTGATCTTCAAGCAGCTGATTGGGACAGGCTGAGACTAGGAGTTTTCCTGGGAGTGTAGGGCCGTGAGCTGTGTGCCTGCGTGATTCAGCCGGAGCTTTCCTGGTGAGTTTGTGTGGGCTAGCTGCCAATGCAGGACTGTATGCTGCTCTGACTTGGTGGGGGCCACTGACCACATCCTGTGGTGCCTTGGGGGCCTGCCCCGCCCACCTAGAGTGTTGTTACCAGGGGCACCCTGAGCCCCTGGTCCCTGGCCCCTACCTCCGCAGGCCACAGAGTGTTTTTTACAGCAGCAGACAGTCCGCAACAACCTGTGAGGAGTTTTGGTGGTGAGCACGGTTGCAAAACACAGCAACTAATTGTGGGAAGCTTACTTCAAGTCTAGAGGGAGGTCAGCACATGAGGCACTGGGCCCTTCCCCCCAACAGCTGGTGCTGAGTCACCCAGAGTCTCTCTATTGCTGAGCAAGTGGTCTGCAGATTAAAGCAGGCGGAGAGCCTTTCTGCTGTTTTTTTTCTTTTTTCTTTTTTTCCTCTTTTTCTCTTTTTTCTTTTTCTTTCTTACTTTTTTTTCTTTTTAAGTGATCTAATACATCAAAGCAATCAGAGTCACAGCCAGAATGAAGAAACAAAGAAACATGTCCCAAGTAAAAGATCAGAAGAAACCTCAAGAAATTAAACTAAATGAAACAGAGGTATCCAACCTTTCAGAGACAGAGTTTAGAACACTGATGAAAAGAATGTTTAAGGAACTTAGGGAGGACATAAAGAAGGACACAGAAATCATAAAAAACAACCAGTTAGAACTAAAGAGTACAATAACTGAAATGAAGAACACACTGGAAGGAATCACTAGTAGATTAGATGAAGCAGAGGATTGGATCAGTGATTTAGAAGACAAAATAGCAGAAATCACCCAATTGGAACAGCAAAAAGAAAAA
>NW_017731777.1:1166429-1197688 GCF_001890085.2 Hipposideros armiger
TATTGCCACAGGGACATGAAAGACAGTTCGAGGAATATAATTAATAATGTTGTAAATATTTTGTAGGGTTTCAGATGGTCACATGTCTTGCTAGGGAGACCACATCATGGATGGGGTAGAGGGTTGATCACTGATCACTGCACTGTACACCTGAAGCTGATGTATAATGTTGTATGTCAACTATAAGTGAATATATATATATATATATATATATATATATATATATATATATATATATATATATATAATCATGGGACGTGGAGTATAGTGTGGGAGTGGAGTCAAGGGAATTGTAATAGATATGTATGATATTGGGGGGAAGTGGGGCGGCAGATTGTGGGTGGGGGGTTGTCACCTCGAGGGGTAAAATGTATAACTATTGCACTGTGGTGTACAGCTGAAACTAATTCTAAAAAATGTGTATTTCACAATAAAAAATAATTAAAATAAAATAAAATAAATTTTAAAAATTTAAAAAATGAATATAGTCAGTGGTATTTTAATAGCTATGTATGGTGTCAGATGGGTAGTAGACTTTTTGGGGTTATCACTTTATGAGGGGTGTAAATCTAATCATTATGTTGTTTTGTACACCTGAGACTAATAATAAAAGAGAGAAAAAGAATACATACATACACAAAAGAGGAAAAGAGGGAGGGAGGGAGAGAAAATGTGACAAAATGTTAAAATTGGTGAATTATATAAATAGAATATGGATATTCATTGTATATTTGCTGCAGAAAAAAAGTGTCTCACTAAAAAAAAACAGCATTAAAATGTTTCAATAATTGCCCCACCTGTTTTATATGTATAGCTCCCTCCCAACAACCCTGAGCAGTGAGCACAACCATTACTCCCATTTGAGAACCAAGTTTCAAACAATGGCACCCTAAACAGCTGTGATAGATTTAAATGGAACAAGCATCTTACACTTAGCAAACATTTTACCGGCACTATCTCCTTTGTTTCTCACGCCAAAGAAACAGGAATGGTTGTAAGATGGGTATTTCTCCTCTTGTTTTGCATGTGAAGCAATGAAGTTTCGTAAGTAACTCGCCCAAGATCACAAAGCCGGAAGATGAATCCAAAACAAAAATGATGCAGGGCTGTTTCTGGTAAACTGCTGCATACTTTCAGGCCTTCTGGGAAACTCTTCAGGCTGGCTCCCAGTACTTCTGTGGGGCAGCTGAGAAGCACTCGCTAATCTCTGAGCTGCTTGTCCTTTGTGATTTAGCTTGGCTAAGACATGAGAAGAGACAGTTGAGAATGACAATTATTTGGATGCCTGGAAATACTCAGCCAATAAATATGAACTGTACAAAGAATGTGCATATTTATTAAGTAATAAAAGGTCTTCCTGCATTTCTAGCTGGAGTTTTCTTGCATAAATTAACTTTGCTTAACCTTTTTCCACCATTCACTGGTATTTAGTAATGTGTCATTTCTGTGTAGCTATAATAATAATAGTAGTAGTGGTGAAAATAATAAAGAGAAAAAAAGAAAGCTGAGGAAATAGATATTATAAAAGTGTTAAATATTTCCATTGAAAATTCATCTAGGATTTCCTATTAAAACAATATAGTAATTTTTGCCTATTTATTTCCTAGAAGGTGTATTTTTAATAATTAGCTTCATAGTCTATTTATTAAATAGAATTTACCAAAGAAAATTTTGTGCAATAGAAAGAAATAAACAGGATATTTTTTGTTTGTTTTGATTTAGTATTTTGTGTAAGAAACACAAAATGTTGAAGGAACTTGAAGAGATTTTTCTTTTTTTTACCTTAATTTCTCAAAGAAATGATATAGTAAAAAAAATAACATATATTGATTTACTTCTTAAGCTACCTCCCACTCTAAGTAATATTTTGGTGCCCTTACATATTACATGTAATTGTAAAACCATGGAAATGAGAGGTTTGTGCATAAAACTGAACTTAACAATATAAATTGACTTAAAACTTAAAATGTTTCTTTCTCCAGATAAACTGGTTATGAATATTTTAACTTCCAACACCCACTTGCATTTTTAATTCTACTTGTCAATGTGCTTAGCTCTCTACATATATATTATCACAACTGTTGTATGTTATTCTTACAATTGATAAAATGAGAAAAGCACCAATACTCAGCTGTGGCCAAATTATCTGCTGAGGCTTAGAATAACAATAGCAATAACAACAATACTAAGAGGTAACATTTAGTGTTTACTTTGAGCTAGCACTGTGTTAATTTAGTTTAACCCTCACCACAATTCCATTGGAAAAGTACTATTATTGTTATTGGTATCATTGTTACTATTAATGAGGAAACAGGCTCTGAGCATACATCCCGCAGGGATGGAACTAGGAAGGGTAGCCACACATCTCCACTTCAGAACTAGAGCTTCTAACTACTATGTTACACTACACCCAGCAAGCACCAAGGAAGGCATTGACTTTGATATTTCTCTTGTGTATATATCCCTCTTTGTGCTGTCAGAGAGGATTGGTTTCCAAGGGAGTTTTAGAACTTACCAGACTTTCTGGAAGAACTTCAAACCAGGAATGCCTTGAGACCATGTCATATCGAATCTAGTTCCCAAGAGTCACTCCGGTTTGAAGTCACATTTTAGAGCGTCCCAGGAGCTGTCTTATGGGGGAAGGAAACCATCAGTCAGTCACCTGAACATCTGTAACACTGAACAGCTATTTCAAGAGCCAGAGCTCTCTGCCCAGTGCGTTTTAGGCCATCTCTTGGAAACAGGAGGTCACCCTGCTGATTTATAAAGTTTAAACCATACTCTTAGTCAAGTGATAGATGTGGCATCCTTGCGCAAGATGTTTTCTGAGTAATGTCATCCTGTTCTTGGACAATTTAACAGGAAATTAAAAGAGGGAAAAAAAATTCTGGGATTCAGGCTAGCATGCAATCTATATTGACTATATTCATGTTGAGCAGCAAAAGTTTAATGTAAATTGAAAATGTGCTAAAGCCATAAACTGGTAACTTCCTGCAATGACCATAATCTTTTCAGTGAGCATAAGAATAAAAGGAAGGCTGAAGAAGAGTGAGAAGTGGGAAGGAAGGAAAAAAGGGAGGAAGGAAAGCAGGAAGGAAGGGAGGAAGGAAAGGAGAGAGGGAGGACATAGTCAACTGAAAAACTTATAAAATTCAAGTCCCATAATCCCACAATAGAATCAACTTGTATTTTTGCTATTTCTCACATGAGCTGAAAATTCTGTCTAGTCCTGACATATTCCTGAGGTGCATCATATGTAAATGTGACTGATGTGGTGAGGAGCATATCAGATAATAAACGTGACTTGTTTTTTTTTTTAAGATGACATTTTAGTGATTTATGTGAGTCTGTTTTAACACATTTATAGAAGCTTTGTAAATCTAATTTAGATATGTGAACTGAATTTTTACTTTTATATGATTCCACTATTAGAAAAGTAGATATTTCTTAGAAATGAATATAATGTGCATGTGGGTGTAGATATGTGTTTTTTTCTACAGTTTCTATTTTTTTTATGTTATCCCCTCTGTATGTTTGTGTGTTGACCCACATTCAACCTACAAGAAGGGGTATATCCAAAGTATATGTAATTAAATGTTTGTATGTTAAATTTGTATTTGAAAATAAGGTAGGAGAGGTTTTTATTCAATGAAATTTAATTTTCATATTTTTATAAAGTGAAAAATGGCCCCCCTTGAGTGTCTTATTATATAATAGATATAGAAAATCATTTGTCTAGCTAATTAATATAGCATAAATTCATCTTTTCTTATATCATGTTTAACTGACAGAAAATATTTGGCCACTGACCTAGTTGAACATGGTCTCAGATATTTAAAATTACTGCCTCGGGGCCAGCCGAGTGGCGCGATGGTTAAGAACTGGCTTGGGATGCTAGAGGGCCCCAGTTCNTAATACATCACATTAACAAAATGAAAAATAAAAATCATATGATCATATCAATAGATGCAGAAAAAGCATTTGACAAAATCCAGCAGCCATTTATGATGAAAACTCTTAGCAAAGTGGGAATAGTAGGATCATATCTCAACATAATAAAGGCCATATATGATAATCCCACAGCAAACATTGTACTCAATGGGGAAAGGCTAAAAGCTTTCCCTTTAAAATCAGGAACAAGACAAGGCTGCCCACTTTAAACACTTCTATTCAACATAGTTGTGGAAGTTCTGGCCACAGGAATCAGACAAGAAAATGAAATAAAAGGCATCCAAATTGGAAAGAAGGAAGTAAAATTGTCATTATATGCAGATGACATGATACTATATAGAGAGAATCCCAAAGACTCCCATAAAAAAACTTAAAAATTATAAATGAATTTAGTAGGGTAGCAGGATACAAAATTAACATTCAGAAAACAGTTGCATTTGTATACACCAATAATAAACTATCAGAAGAAGAAATCAGGAAATTAATCCCATTTACAGTTACTTCAAAAACAATAAAATACCTAGGAATAAATTTAACCAAAGAAGTAAAAGACCTGTACTCAGAAAATTATAAGACATTGAAGAGAGACATCAAAGAAGATACAAATAAATGGAAATACATACCATGTTCATGGATAGGAAGAATTAATATATTTATAATGTCAATACTACCTAAGGCAATATATAGATTCAATGCAATTCCTATCAAACGACCAACAACATTTTTCTCAGAAATAGAACATATAATCTGAAAATTTATATGGAGCCATAAAAGATCCCAAATAGCCACAGCAATCTTGAGAAATAAGAACAAAGCAGATCACGCTACCCGACATCAAATCATACTACAAGGCTACAGTAATCAAAACGGGATGGTACTGGCATAAAAACAGACAGGTAGATCAATGGAAGAAAATAGAGAGCCCAGAAATAAACCCATCCATATATGGTCATTTAATATATGACATTGGAAGCAAGAATTTACAGTGGAGTAAAGATAGTCTATTTAATAAATGGTGCTGGGAATATTGGACTGACTCGTGCAAAAAAAATGAAAATGGACCACCTACTTACACCATATACAAGAACAAATTCAAAATGGATTAAAGACTTAAATGTAAGACCTGAAACCATAAANACAGCTAAGATGCTGAACAACAGCTCAACCTGGAGCTGGGCTGCCGTGAGTCGCCGGGAACGGCGTAGACTGCAGCCCCTATGGCAGTGGGTTGCCATGGGCTACCATGTGTAGCAAGCAGCCAGCGTGAGCAGCCAGCAGCCACAGTGAGCGGCCAGCAGCCACAGTGAGTGGCCGTCCAGAAGCAGGCGACTGATCTGCCTCGCCTGGGAAGAGCACAATGATGGTGCCAACTTGGGCCAATGAAGCAACGTCCTGCACAACTAGACTGAAGAACAAAAGGACAGCAACTTGTCTGTTCCCATCCCCCCAATTCCCCAATAAAAATATTTTTAAAAATTACTGCCTCTTCTCTTCCCTCTCCATTAGCTAACAGAGAATCAGGATGCCTACTATGATGAAAATAGAGCTTCTACAGGTGGGGCTTTTCATTTCTATGAGAAAATATAGGTATTTAGGTATTATGCCAAGAAATTATTAATACATAATTTTATACTTTAAATTCTCTTTAATAAAAATTAAATGTTATTTTAAAGGCTAATGATTTATTTGTTTTTAAAATGTCTAAGAAAACACTCTAACTAGTCTAGAACAATGCAAGGCAGGGAGAAAGATGAGGTGAAGGGCAGGCAGAAGCAAGTTCACAAAGGGTGTTACAGGCTAGAACTGGGTTTGGAATTTTATTCTAAGTTCAACAGTAGAACATACAATGTTTTTTAAATCATGTTTATTGAGATATAATTGACCTCATGTATACATAATTTGGGTACAAGCTCCCCACAGACTCCATAGTACACATGTACAATTCCCAGAGTTAAAGGGAGGCATTTTAGAAAGATGTGTTCATTCTCTTATTTTTTTCTAGAGAGACAGTGCATTCTATGGAATTAGGGAGAGGGGGAGAAAGAGAGAGACCCAATTCCATAGAATGCACCATCTTCCTAGAAAAAAATATTATGTATAATATATATACATATGTATATTATATATAATAATTATACAATTAAATATAATTATATAAAATAATATATACTTTATTGCAGTCATATATATATACATATATATATATAAAACCATCACATATATGAATGTAATAAAATTTATCCTTTTCAGGTTATCAGTTTGATAATTATAGACAAATGTGTAAAGTTGTGTAACTACCATAAGAAATAATTTCCTCACCCCAAAAAGTTCCCTTGTGTCCCCTACCCCCTAGCAACAACTGATCTAATGTTTGTCCCTATAGTTTCCCAGGATGTCATATAAATGGAATCATGTAACCTTTTGTGTTACTTCTTTCACTTAGCATAATTCCTTTAAGACTCATTTATGTTGTTGTAGGTATAAGTTATTCACTATCGCTGAAAGAATTCTATTGTACGAAGGTAGTATTTGTTTATCCATTCACTGGTTGATAAATATTTGGGTTGTTTTCAGTTTGGCCATTATAAATAAAGCTACAGAGGCTTTTAAAGAAGGAGTGACATGATCCAACTTAACACTTAAAAAAAAAACTTTCTAACTCCCATATGGAAAATTAATTTTAGGATGTCCAAAATGGGAAGCCAACACAGTAGCACAGGTAACAGAAGATGGTGGCTGTGGCAAGTGGAGATGTAGAAAAATCAATATAATCACAATACTTACTTTGCAAGCAGAATATAGAGCATTTGCAGTAATGAAAAAAATGGAAAAAAGCAAAGATGCCTCCTGAGATTTTGTCTGAAACAATTAGATTATTGTATACCTTTTTATTTCCAATTACCTAACTCCACTTCATCATAACCACTCCATGGGTCTGTTAGTAAAATTAAATTTGCAATATCAAAAATTTGAAAATATAGAATTTTCTACAAAATCAACACGGTATCATCCAATCCCATAAAAACAAATCTTTTGTAGCAGACAGGTAACTTCTAGGGCCTTCAATAAGTCCCTACAACACTATATTTCAAAAAAACAATTTAATTTATCTTCAGAGTTGTACTTACAACACTAAGATCAAAATATATAATTTGGGAAATTTTAAGTCCTATTACACTTTACAGTCTAACTATTTAAAAAATATATTAGAACTGTGAGAGCCTTCTTTACACTTGGATGCCTGAAGCAGCACGTAATTCTGTGAGAGATGACTCCTGGGATGGTTCCAATTCCATAGAATGAACTAAGTGTCCCCTAGAAAAAATATTACAGGAAGCACATCCTCATAGAGCATCTCCCATTAACTCTGAGAACTGTACATTTGTACCACCCGGTCTGTATGGAGCTTCTACTCAAAATCTTCTACTTCTAAATCACAGAGATTGTGGCCTAGATTATTTTTACTCTGTGCTTGGTAATTAGAGATGTTGAACCCATTACGTAGAGAATCATATTCTTGTTTTTTCTAATATCTGAAATGCATAATCATGTAAACAGTGAGAATGTTTATTGAAGTCTGCTACATTTAGAACCAGGCCATGTTTTCACTTTGAGCTGCACAGAACAGAGTTCGTGTGCTTAAACTCTCAGAAAGCATTTTCCATGAGTTCTACTTTCTCTAGAGACACATAAACATAAAATAAATTACCAGCCGTGAGGACTACACTTCGCTTTCATCATCCCATGGGGAAATAAAAATATATTTTTTATATATAACTTTTATTTTTCAATTACAGTTGACATACAATATTATATTAGTCTCAGGTGTGTAACACAGTGTTTTTATTTAATTTTGAACCTATGCTATTTTATATTTCTAAAAAAGCTTAGTTCTAAAGATTCATATTTCTCCTGATTTTCAGGTTACAGGTTTTTTATCTGCACCGCTTTTCTGCCTTTCTGTTTTAACAAAAGAATCCATAAATTGAAAAGCATGTGATGATATCTGGTAAACTTTCATAGTTAGCTTTATAGAGATAGTGTGGCAGCCTCATTTTGAGTTACAGTGTATGTATGTCAATGGTGTATTAGAACACACACATATATTGGTCAATATTATGACCTACTAAGTGAAAATATTTATAAATTGGTGAATATCGGTGACCATTAGCATCAAATTTATAAAATATCTTATTTAGCTGCTTATTTTGTTGATTATAGGCTAACATTAAATTTTAAGGAAAAAAATGATTGTTAGATATTTGTACATATATGTGATTTTCTCAAGTTTTGCATTTCCATACCATATTACCTAACTTAGAACTATAATACTGAAATACATTAATTCTTGTAATAAAACAAAAAAATTTCACTGAGCTTTTGGAATCAAAAAAATAATAATAGGTATTTATGTGTTGTTTTCCCCTATTCTTCACATTGGTTTTTAAAGGTAGTGGTAGTAAAAATCTTAGGTGCTCCTGTACTAAAGATCACCTTAGTAATAAAATTACTTTGTTAATTGTTTCATTTTTTAAATAAGCCTTTAGTAGGTTCCTACATTGTACCACACACTATGTTAAGCATTGGGGGCCCTGTCCTCCAAAATTCACTTTGTAGGAGAGAGAGATTGCACCATAATAAGTCAGTTCAAAACTAATAGTATCAAATAACTATGTAAATATCTATGCATGATGAATATATATGTACATACATTCACACATACGTACACCATCCCAATCTGTACCAGAATAAAGATCCCTACCACTTCACATCTTTTCCTCACCAAACATCATTCAAAAGACTATCCCATTGCCATATACCTACATACATGTAACATATATATATGACATATTTTTTCTGTTTTTGTAGCAAAAATTCATCATGACTTTTCCAACAACCCAATATATGCATATATAAAGCAGCTCTTTTATAACTTTTATGATACATCATGCATTTTACAAATATAACTTGGCATATGCATCTTTATAATCTGTTTTGATCTATAATAATCTTGGTGACTTCAGACAGTTTTTCATTCTCTCTGAGTTTCAGTTATCTGTGAAGTGGGTCGATAACATCTGCCTCATAGGCTAATTGTCAGGATTTGGTATGTAGTGGGCTGACATTAGAAAGAGCTGAATAAATGGCAGTTATTTCCATCAACAGCAAAAGTGTCATCATTGCTAAAGCAACTCGGCTTCCATGTCTGTTGCCATCAATAAGTACAAGTCAGCTGGCTGGGTTGCTGAAATTTGGAATTCAGATCTGCCACTTAAACACAATATTTTACTCTCAGAACATCAATATATAAGTGAAATTTTCCTATGCAATCAGTTCTGAACATTTTAATTGAAATACAGTAGAATCTGTTTACCTCCCATTTATATTAAAACACATTTCATTTGCTTCTAGACTTAGTGTAAGGTCCTGGAAATATAAAGATATATTAAAGGAAAAGCCCTGTGAAGGAGCAAAATCTCAAAAGAAAAATACATTGGCATATAACTAATGGCAACACCAGGTGGATTGTACTGTGAAAGAAATATGTATAAGTTATTGTCACAGGGAAAGAAGCAACAATGTTGGAAGAAATAATAGTTAGGAAAAGCTCTGTTGGGGCCTTTATATTTATTTGTAATAAATCATTTTATAATATTGATCTATTGTGCTCTGTACATTTATTTATATTTGGGAAAATAATAGTAAATTTTATTTATGTATAAAATTTAGAAAAGTCTGTGCACATGTGTAGCAAGATATGTTGCGCAGACTTTTCTAAATTCAGATGCTATCCATCTCAAATCAAGTAGGGCATTTTTCTCCTATCCTATGCTAGACATTATGTGGCACTGGTAGTACAAAGGCATATTAAGAAATAAATGTATATATTAATGCAGCTGGCATGTGAGCTTATTGTTACATACATCAACATGAAAACTCTCAGAGAAATCTTCTTTACCAATATAAAATTGTATCTTTTCACTACTCTCTAGTCCACAGTAGGCTCTTCATACAATTTAACACTAACTGAAATTAATTCTTAGTATGTCTCTTTCTTCTCTTTCTCCTTCTCCTTCTTCTTTTGTCTATCTGCAAAACTAGAATTCAAACTTCAGGAAGGCAGGGACTTATCATGCTTCCCTGCTGTGTCCTCAGGGCTGAGAATCCTGCCTGACACCTAATCGGTGTCCATGAAATTTGTTAAATGGATAAGTAATGGATGCACAAAGAAATATGTGCATGTATTAGCTCCATAATCCCACAAGCATGATCCCCATTCTTATCAGTCATTAAAGTTTTTTAATTTATTAGATTTCCAGAAAATGTGTGAATTTGGTTACCAAGTATAAATGACTCAAAAATGCAAAACCAAATGAGTTCCATGAAGCCTACTGACAAACAAAAATGAATCTTGTCTCCTGTTTGTCATGACTCTCACAGGCATCTTTTCTATCTGTAAAAATATTTAGGTCATTAAAGCCACAGCAAACATGTCAATGGTTTATGAAACTTGCATATGGATATGAGAATATTTCTTAAATTCTACCTTACAACTAAATATCTGAATTTACATTTTCTTTAGCGGGTGAAAAAAAAATCCAGCTGAACTGAAATTATAATCACATATTTACCCTGTATCTTATTTATACTGCAATAATATTAAAACCTATAATATGAGTAGAATTTTTATCACATCTCTGGTTTAGCTAGATTTTTTTCTCACCCAGCCCCCAGGAATATATTCATGAGGTAAAACTGGCAATACAAAAATAATTATTTGAAAAACATTATACGAAGTGAGTTGTTGCTTCTCTACTGGATGCCAGTTTAAATTGAGCTAATTTGTTTTACCAGTAGCTTAAGAAAACCCCAGCACAGCGGCACGACAATTATATCCAGGTGCAAGGACTTAATTCGACAAATTCTAGGTGGATCTTTCCAGCCTGCACGGTGGGCCCCATTCTCAGCTGTGGCTAAGAACAGATGCCTTGAAAAGCCTCTGTAAACATGATCCAGTCAGTCCTTGAATAGAGATGTTGAAATGTTTCCAAAAAAAATAATGAATGTGATATTCTTATAACCATAATTCCAATATACACATCATTGAAGAAAATGACATGGTAGGATTTTTGTTTTAAATATGTGAACAAAATAAAGTAAGTAATTTATTCCTTTGGAATATTTTTCTTTCATGTACAAGGTACACATACCTACATTTAAAAATAATAAATTTAAAGAGAATTTGTAGTTTTACATATACATAATATATATATGTATATACTAAAACCATTATATATAGTGTGTGTATATATATATATAATATACTATATATACTGAAACCATTAACACCAATATACTCATAGTACATGAGGTACATGAGCCGCTGAATGATAGATACAACTGCCCATATTCACAAAGTAGTTTAACAAGAAAGACAAGACTATGGTGTAAGGGCCCACAAACTTTCTTTTTTAAAGTCATGAATTTTTCTTAAATAAATTTCATGTTTCTGCCTTATTTAGTTTTTAAATAACTTTCTTTAAATGATATTGAGCAAAATAAACAGAAGCATTTCATGATTTCAGGGCTAGGAATATATACCCATGTAATTAATATTTTATTTTCCCAGCATACTCCCAGATAATAATTTTCTCAGATCATGTTATTTTTTTCACTCATTGTTGATTAAACTAGGAAACCACTTCTAATTTAATACTGTAGCAAACTGCCTTTTCTTAATTGCCAAAATACTTACAGGTGTGCAGACATACTGGAGTTGGACATAATACAAACTTACTGGTAATTATTGGTATAGCAAGACTAGCAGCAAAGTATTCTCTATGTATAGCTCTGTAACCTTCAGTTTGCCAATGTTACCAAGTCTAAACATCTTAATAGATGACTATCAATATTATTTCAGCTTGAGAATTTTATCATAAGAAATAGTTATTTTGGCTACTCTGTCATTTTTCATTTTACCCCAACCAAAAGTTTTCTATCAAAGTCAATATTTTAAAACTTAAATTTTTCTTTAAAACTTCTGATAATTTCCACATTATTTTTATTTCAAAATATATATATTATGTGATTATTTTGTTATTAAAATAAGGTCTCAAAGCTTTATTTTATTAAGAATAATCTATAAAACTTAACAATACTAATTAGAAGTTTGTAAGACAATTTGAGTTAAACCATTGGGTAGTGCTTATTCAGATGTAATGTGAATAGTCTGGACATTTTGAAAAACATCCAAATGGGATGCAAGTAAAAAACTGTCAAAAATCTAAACCAAGTTCAGCCAGGCGTACAAGACCAGTTCCCATGAATTAAAAGGAAAAATTAAACGCAGTCAGAGGTCCTGAAAAATCTTAAAAGCTGGATAACAACTTTTCTCATCTTTTGCTGGTGGTTCCTAAAGAAGACATTAATAAACTTTAATACATAGACTAAAATCCCTGGGGCAGAGATTTTAGATAATAATAATCTAGCAATTTACATCCTCATTATGCCCAATTTCCTCATATGTAGAAAAGTAATTTGGACGTGATATTCAAATCATAACAAAGAGATCATAATTCCATCGTGATAGCTATATCAAATAATAAAACTTAACTCAAAGAATCAAGCCTTAATTGCTTCATTGTAAAACATTTAAGTTGTCATAAGAAAGCCAACTTCCTATTTGAGGAAGAAAAGATATTTGATGCTGCAAACAATTTAAAACAACATAGTAACATACAGAATGTCTGAAAAACAAATATGTGCTGACAATCATTATTTTTTCTGTTAACAAATATTTTTTGAATGCTAATACATGCTTAAACTTAGGTATAAAAATGCATAAAAACTTAATTCTGACCCTACAGAAACTCAAATTTTCATAAGAAACAAAACACTATAATAAACAAAATCATTACACTTTATTCAATATTATAATTAAAAACTAAAAATGATTTTTAAAGTTTACTTGAAAAAGTGCATATTTAAGCTAGCTACCCAGGTTTAGATGCTAGTATCATTTTTTCCTACTCAGGTGAATAAAAATGTATAATTCTATTCCATATTCTACATATTTGATAAGGCCTGAGAATGAAAGATAAGAAAATCTGACTTGTAAACTGTACTACAAATAATCAAAATGATTTAAAATTCTTAATATAATTCTTTAACACAGGAATTTAAACAGAGAAAAGAGAGGTAATTCTCACTCTCCTGTGATCGTTATTACAAAGCTTTCCAAAGACATTAAAGCCTATGTGTGACCTTAGAGATGATCAAAGCTCCCATTCCCCATGAAAGAAAACCAAGGCCCAGAGAAAACGAGTGACATGCCAGCAATTTGGAGACACAGATGTAGGTCCCAGGTCTCCTGCATTCCAGTATGGAGAACCCCAACAATGTACTGTGCTAATCCTCAGTTACCTTTTATGATTTCTTTCCACATGTAAAAAATATATACTGATGTTGATGGTAGTCTAAAGAAAGAGGAATTTCAAACTGTTCAGCTTTACAAAATCAAATTGCAGCATGTGAAAATTATATGACCTCTATCACCACCCTCTATCTCAACTTACAGTGGGTGGTGTTATAGAAAAATTACTCTTTATTTTGATAAACCCATAAGATAAATAAAGTGAGCATTAAAGAGTACTGAAATTATTAAAGTGGTAAGTGACCTGGAATTTCTTAAGCATAGACAAGTAGCAAGAAGCCAGTGGGGAAAAACAATTTCTTGACAAGAATGAGGGAAATGTCATTTTCTGGTATTGAAATTTACTTTAACTTCTTAAAATCACTGAAAATTATACTGCCCATGTTAAGATAAATGTGTCATAAATACCTAAATGTCATCCCTAAAAGTAAACATGTTATATGTCCTATTAATCGCATTTTATTTCTGTATCCCACAGGATGAAACTGTAAAACCTTGCAAAAATAAGTCTCTTGTAACTTATTCAAAACTGGTGGAGATGATAATAAAATCATGGCATATCGTTTCTCTGTTGAGTTGTTAATATAATTTTTAGCACTGTTTAACAATATAGTTTAATTTTAGCTTCAAAAAACATTGTTTTTAATTTCAATTTTTTTCTGCTTATACTTCACAATAGATAATTGCAAGTGTAATCATTATTGGTCATTGGCCATTAATTTGTTTCAGCGTCTGTACCTCAGTGGGCAGTAATTACTGCACAGCCTTCAATAAGATATCATTAACAAAATGAGAAGACCAGAGAAAATACGTTAATTACTGTAAGTGCTCCATTGGTTCCTCCCTGGAATAAACAAGTCTAACAATTAAGATCACACTTACTTTTTGCCAAACTATATTACACAGTGCATAAAGGGGGGCGGGAGGGAGGGAATGCTACATAATTTGAGGAAAAAATATTTTGGGGAATTAATATTATTATCCCTTTAAATTCAAATCAACAAATTTAATGACCCAAAGATAGAAAAGCAGCTTACAGCAAGCAGCAATTTCATAAAAGCTCATTGTTGATAATGAAGGAAAAAATTGACTACTGTACCCTATTATAATTACAATGAGAAATATCTCAAAATATAGAAACGTTTTAATATTTTTAAACTATTATAGAGCAAGTTAAATTGACTTCCAATTAGTCCATGTATAAATAGACTAGGGAATTTTTTAAATGCTCCAATTAAGAACTTGCGATATAACAGAATCACTTAGAATGCAATAGGTTTTGGTGGCCAGTGTAGATTTCCAAGTATTTCTTTGCATAGTATTCACAGTATGTTGGTAACCTGACAGCATAACCAAAATATCTGTCTATTCAATTCTCTCTGGCTTTTAATCTTCATTCCTCCAGTTCATCACTCAGAACTTTCTAAGCATGCTAGTTTTTCCTAAGCATTTTTTTCTGTGTCTTCAGATACATATATATACATATACATTCCTTGTCGCTGCTCATTCAGGCTTTCTCTGCAACTGGATTTGCAGTGCATCTCAGCTCCAAACCCTGCAGCTGTTCCTGGCTTTCTTTTATTGTCCTGAGCAAGGCACATCTCATTTCACCCTCATTCTTCTGCAGTTTCAGGCCTTCCAATCTCCCTTCCAGCTGCTCCAGCTGTACCTTTTATAACCCAGCTGGTGGGAGCCTTTTACAGAGACTCCATCTCTTCCTGACCTCGGGCAACCCTGACCCTAAGTTGCTTACTCACTTCCAGTTTCTCTGGTCCTTTCTGATATTCTCTCAGGCCAATTCAAGTCTTTCAAATACCCCTTGACCTAAGCCATTTCAAGTGTATCTGGACTTGATTGTAATAACTTGTAAAATTATAGGACTGGCTATAAATAACAAAAACTTCTCACACATCATCATAATCAATATTTACGCAGTATAAAATATTCCTAAGTTTACGATGCATATACTTTAACAAGCTTTGCAAATAGAATTGTCTGGAATAGTAAGATCAATAATAAGTGAAGTCAAAAGATGACAAGCTAAATGGACCATAATGGTTCATTATAGACTGCATTCCAATACTTTTTATATTACTTATTCAGAAACTTGAATAGCTAGATCTGGTACTTTTTGAACAAAAGGCCAGAAGTCCCCTTAGCAATGGTGATAACTTACTTAGAAGCTTTCAAAACTAATAAATTATCAAATGCTTCAAAATACAACTAGTATCAAGAAAAATATGAACAATCTCTGATCTCTGATCTTTTCTTTCAGGAATCCTTCTTTGGTATTCTGGATTCTATCTCTTTTTTATGTTCCCAGAAAATCCAGGTACACTTAACATTTCGAATTGTGGTTCTCTGTTTGCTTGTTTGTCTCCCCAGCAGACTAGGAAGTCTTAAGGACAGTGGACTATGTATCTCACACACAGTGTATGCTTAATAAATTAATTGAGTCAAAGGCTTCAAGTAAGCATAAGTTTTTTTAAAAATATTTGGGGGAATTCTGGTCAGGATGGCAGAGTAGGTAAATGCTGTGCTCACCTCCTCTCAGGACATATCAATTACAACTAAACTACAGAACAACCATCACCAAGAATTATCTGAAGTCTAGCTGAACCAAAGCCCTACAATTACAAACTTAGGGAAAAAGCCACCTTAAGACTGCTAGGAGGGGAGGGAATGCAGTATAGTCTGGTCCCACACCCACATATGACCAATAAAAATTTGGAGGATTATTTTGAGTGCAGAGGTACCCCTTGAAGGAGTGAGGGGTGCCAGCCCCCCAGCCCAGGTTTCCAGTGCCAGGGAGAAATGTTTCCATAATTTGGTTATAAAAACGAGCAGAGATTGTGGCTGAGTGAGGCAGAGTGCAGCTGCATACAAACGGACTTACTCACTGATGGACTCGCTCCCCTGAGCTTCAGTGCTGAGAGAGTGGCTCAAATGGTGCCAAAGACAAATGGTGGGGAACTGAATTGTCTGGCCTCAGGAAGAGGGATGGAGGGACAGCTTTCTCCCAGATGGAGAAACTGATAGAAGCCATTGTTTCTTTGTTGATCCCTCCCCCTCCCTGCATGCAGATGCCGGCAGATGCCATATCTAAGTCTCCATCAACCTGGCTATCACGTTTCAACTGCCTCACCCTAGTGATTCCCTAAGATATCACCCTACCCAACTTTTGGACACACCCAAGCTGCTTCCAGTGTCTTTTCCTTATAAACAGCCTGCCTTGGCTTATGCTGCAGACTTTCCTAAAATCTCTCAAAGGTCCACAAAACCCAAACAAGTAGCATCTGACTTCAGTGTGTCCCATACCCTGTACTTCTGGCTCAGCAGCCCTAAGCCCAGCACAAGTAACAGCTGGCCTTGGTTTGTGGCTTGGTCTCTCAAGGTTACCTCCAGGCCCAGTGCAGGTGGCTGCCATCTGCAGATTGCTTTTTGGCTCATACCAGGTGACCCCAGGCAAGCAGAGGCTGAGTTTAAAATTGGCCTACAGCAGGTGCCCTCCAGGAGGACCCAAGGCTGCCTCACTTGGTGGCCAGCTACAGACCAAGCCAGAGTATCACCCAGCCACCTCCAAGGATGACACACCCAAAGAGCAGACTGGGCAGGCACCAGAGCCCCACTAAAGTGAATCTTGCTCTGTGGGGTCACTCCTTGCACCACAGCTCCTCCATTGTAGTCATGGCCAGTCCTCACAACCAATCAGCTTGAGATTCAGTCCCTTCCACTGACATGTAAATAGCAACCAAAGCTCAACTACAACAGGAGGGCACACATAATACACACAAGGGACACATGTGGAGCACCCAGCTCTGGTGACCAGGGAAACTGCACCAATGGGTTCCACAAGACACTTATGACATAACACCACTCTACGAAGACCAGGAGGCATAACAGCCCTTTACAGAAACAAACACAGGGAAGCAGCCAAAATGGGGAGACAAAGAAACAAATCCCAAATGAAAGAACAGAACAAAGCTCCAGGGGGAAAAAAAAAACTAAACAAAAAGGACTAAACAAAATTGAATCTACCAGAGTTCAAAACACTGGTTATTACAATGCTCAGTGATCTCAGAGAGAACTTCAAAAAAAAGATAGAAAACATAAAAATGGAGATAGAAAACATAGGAAAGAACCAGTCAAACATAAAAATACAATAACTGAAATGAAGAATACATTGGAGGGACTCAACAGTAAATTAGATGAAAGAGGATTGAATCAATGATTTAGCAAATAAAGTAGCAGAAAACACACAGTCAGAACAGCAAAAAGAAAAAGAATCCCCCAAAATGAGGAGAGTTTAAAAGGCCCCTGGGACAACATCAAGTGTACCATATTCACATTATAAGGGTACCAGATGGAGAAGAGAGAAAGCAATTAATTGAAAACCTATTGAAGAAATAATGATGAAAAACTTCCCTAACCTGGTGAAGTAAATAGGTATACAAACCAGAAAGTGCAGAGAGTTCCAAACAAGATGAACCCAAAGAGGCCCACACCAAGACACATCATAATTAAAATGCCAAAAGTTAAAACAAAGAGAGAATAGGATCTTCAAAGCAGCAAGACAAAAGCAGTTAGTTACCTACAAGGGAACTCCCATAAGACTATTACCTGATTTCTCAACAGAAACTTTGAAGGCCAAAAGGGATTGGCAGGAAACATTCAAAGTGATGAAAAGCAAGGCCTACAACCAATGTTACTCTACCCAGCAAAGCTACCAGTTAGAATTGAAGGACAAATAAAGAGTTTCCCAGATAAGAAAAAATTAAAGGAATTCATCACCACCAAACAAGTGTTACAAGGATTCTTACAGGGAGTTCTTTAAGATATAAAAAAATAAAAAATATTAATAATAAAATGGCAATAACTATATACTTATCAACAATTACTTTCAGTGTAAATAGATTAAATGCCCCAATCCAAAGATAGGGGGCTGAATGAATAACGAAACAAGACCCTTACATGTGCTGCCTACGAGAGACTCACTTCAGATTAAGACACACAAAGATTGAAAGTAAAGATATGGATAAAGATATTTCATGGAAATGAAACCAAACAAAAAAAGTTGGAGTAACAATACTTATACCAGATAAAATACACTTTAAAACAACGACCATAGTAAGAGACAAGGAAAGACAAAGTTATCCCACTTCTGGGTATTTATCCAAAGAATCCCAAAATGCTACTTTGAGCGGATGTGTCCATCCATATGTTCATTGCAGCATTGTCTACAATGGCCAAGATGTGGAGGCAGCCTGGATGTCCCTCGATGGATGAATAAAGAGTAACTGGTACATATATACAATGGAACATTGCTCAACCGTGGGTGGGAATGTGGCAGCATGAATGACCTGGAGGGTATTGTGATGAGTGGAGTATGTCATACAGAGAAAGACAGATGCAATGTGATTTTGCTTATATGTGGAACCTAAAGAACAAAATAAACAAATAAATAAAACAGAAATAAACTCATAGATACAGAGAACATTTTGATGGTTGCCAGATGGGTGGGGGTTTGGAGGTGTGGGTGAAAAACGGGGATTAAGAAGTACAAATTAGTTGTTAGTTATAAATTAGTCATGGGGATGTAGGATATAGCATAAGGAATATAGTCAATAATATTGTAATAACTATATATGGTGTCAGATGGGTACTAGGCTTATTGGAGTGATAGATGGGAGGGGGTTTGGGGGGCAGGGTGAAAAAGGTGAAGGGATTTAGAAGTACAAACTGGTAGTTACAAAATACTCATGGGGATGTAAAGTGAAGTATAGAGAATATAGTCAATAATATGGTAATAACTATGCATAGTGTCAGGTAGGTACTGGATTAGTCAGAGGGATCAGTTCTTAAATTATATAAATGTCTAACGACTATGCTATAGAACTGAAAATAATATAAAATAACATTGAATGTTAAATAAATAAACGGTAAAAACAGTTTTTGAAGTTAACAAGTAGTTGTGAGACAAGTTGAGACACTGAGAATTTTGTTTTAGGTATCTTAAAAGAAATGTGAATTCATTATTTATGTGATTTGTTTCTTGTTAGTGATTGTAATTATTATCTCACTCCAAGCACATATTGCACATTAGTTTTGAAAATTATTCTATTATTCTTTGAACTTCATCAGAACTGTTCTGAGTATTTAGAGACTAAAGTGTCTATCTGAAAAGCATTAGATTTCTACACAATATGCATCATCTGTTTACAGACACACTTATGTATCATAGAGGTGCATATACACATAACTATAACTCATGTATCTGCTAAAAATGACTATATTTCCACTTTGTGGAAATAACTTTTCCCTAGACATTATACCTCAGGAAGACACAAGGTCTTACTTCACCAAAAACTTACATATTTTACAATAGGAAACAGAAAGAATCCAATTAATGAATTTTTTAATAAATTATATACATTTTATATACACATAAACATAGCAACAAATATAAATCTTAGAAATCCACAACTTTAAAGATTAAACCCAAATATAATTTTAAATAAGAGAAGGAAAGATAGTAGTTATCACTGAAATAAAATCAATCTATACAATTTCAGAGTATATCCAAACATTATATTTTTAAGTGAGCATATTATGATAGTTAGCTCCTTGGAGAATGACCATCAAAATAATGAGAAAAAGTTAGAAATCTCACAAGATATGTCAAACTTCACACTTCTTTAAAAATACTCTTAATATTTAACATTAAACTTATATTTTAAGGTTGTCTTTATCTACTACTCGCCATGAGAATTCATAACTAACTATGACAATATTAATCTAATTATATACATATGTTCTGTTTTTCTCAAGAAACGCATGAAGCCAAAGCTGAGGCATAATTCCAAGGTCTCTTCTAGTCATTCCCCAGATTTGCGTTGCCTTTACCTAATTTTGTGACTTGTGGTCACCTGTACCTGAAAATCATTTTGAACTTATAATTTATTTTTTATTTTTCAACTACTGTTGACATTCAATATTATTTTATATTAGTTTTAGGTATACAACATAGTGGTTAGACATTTGTATAATTTATGAAGTGATCACTCCAGTTAGTCTAGTATGCACCTAGCACTATACATAGCTATTACAGTATTGGCTATATTTTAAGAATAAATCAACATACCTTATTTTTTAATTTGAGTTTGTCATATCACAGGTATTCATCCTTTATAATTTTGAGAAACACCCTTACCTCTCCCTACTCTTTTCTATAGCCACAGTAAAAACCAAAGCATGTTACCGAATTGGGGAGAGACAAGAAATTGGAATTCCCTTTTGGTTTTAAATATATAGAACAGAGTACAGTTCCCCAATAATAACAACCTAATTACTTTTCTTGAATTCCCTATAGCACAAGCCAGTCACTTAGTAGATTCTCAACTAGTACTTGGTGATTGTTTCTTTAATTCACACTAAAATGAAAAGGATACTGAAAGTGCAATGTTCAGCTTCCACCTAAAGAGTCCATTACCCATTACACCAATGTAAACTGGTGAATAAATTTCTGTAGTCAATTTGGTAAAGTCCCTTTTGTTTTTTTGTTTTATTTTTCTTTTAAATACGTACGCTTTGACCCAGCAATTCTACTTCTGGGAATTTCTTAAAGAAACAACCAGGCTAATATGCAAAGGTATGAGGATGTTAGCAGACTCTTGCATACATTCATGAAAACTAGTAATATCCCAAATGTTTAACAAGGAATTGACTTAGGGAAAAAGATTGTCATATAATTGAATAATGTTGCTATAAATAAGGAATAAGTTTGAAACATAGTGCTGAAAAAATAGACAATATTACATAGCAGAATGTAGAGTGTGTGCGCCTGTTTACATACATATTTTCTATAACAAAGAAGACAGTGTTTACATTAATCCTGCTTTCTCTCCAGACTGTGTACATTTCCTAGTGTAGGTACTAAGGTGGTTCACCATTGTGTTGTCTGAAAGTTAAAATCATCTCACTTGCTATCTTCTCTCTCTACCCCCTGACTGGAGGTCCAGCAGCAGGCGTTAGTACTGCACTGCCCTGGATGACTGCCTGGAGCAGAGTGCCACTACGTGGCCACGCCCACCGCTGGAAACCCCCTCTGGAGTGAGAAATAAACTTGTGTTAAGCCACTCATAGTTTAGAGGGCATCTGTTTCACCGATTATGGTATCCTGACTAATATTATTCATAGAAAAGAGTAAAAAACTTATACACATATATGTCAAAATACAGTAGTAGCAGTTGATTTATTTTGTACTTTATATTTTTCTTGCTGAAACACCTATTTTGTAATAGAAATATTTTAGAATAAGAAAGCCTTTGGTAATGAAAACCTTACAAATGGAATTTTTTATCCCTAAAGATATAATTTCCAAATATAGAAAAGTGAATACCTGTCTTTCATTACCATTATACACTTATGAAATATAAGGGAAGTACAGAATTTCACTAATGCTTCCTAAATTACGTGATGTTCTGGTGTGATCATATTCTTCAGAAAACGATTTCAGCATAATATGTAATTAGTTGCTTTATAGGGGCATTTTTGCCTTGGTTAATGTCCTTAGCAAAAGCCATAAATCATCCTCTTAACTGTTGCTAATATGGAGCAAAAGCTCTAGTATGAGTTCATTTCCATCCCTCAAATCCTGGACCAATTAAATACCATCCTGCACCATCTCTCTGACATCTCCACACTTGACTGGATCATCTTGACTAAACATGTCAGACCTGACAAATTCTTTAGCTCTTAGAATTACGTTAACCCAGTTTTTAAGCTTTCTGACACACCAGTCAAAACTATATTAATGTGATTTACAGTTAAATTAACAGAAAATCATAATGAAAATAATGATCAAAGGTTAAGGCCTCAAACTACAAATGCAGAGGAGAGAAGGACATGCTTCGCTCAAAAGTTAAGTGAGTCTTGCTCAGCCAGCTATCTGGCCTGGGGCCTCAGAGGGTCTTCTGTCAGTGGTACCTTAACTAGAGCCAAACAATATCCATTTGAACATTTTGGAGCATTTATAATAAGTGCATAAAACCATAAAAGTGCTCGAAATTGTTTTGATTTGTAAAACGAAACATGAAAAAAACAGCATTTTTGTCTGATTCTCTGCTTTTGCACAAGGATTTTACCTTCCATTAAACCTTCCATTTCCACCACTAAAATCAATCTCAGGCAGCGTTTTTCACTGTTTTCCTTCTCTTTCTCCCATGAAAGTCCTTCCCAGCAAAATACATCACACACATCTGAGCTCTTCTTGCTCACCTTGATGCTTTTTGAGAACTTCCGGCTCCCCACCTTCTACCTTGCTTCCCCCATCTGTGTCAGTTCAATCTGCAGATTTGACTTAAGTAGTCTTTTTCTCTTTGAAGATTTTTCCCCATTTACTAGGCTGCATTTTCATACTTGAAATCTTTCATCCCCACAAGATTGTCTGCAAGCCATAATATTACCTTTGACCAGTCTGTGAGCCCTCAGAGACAAAACATGTGCTGTGTCCAGCCTTATTTCTCTAGTCTAATATAGTGCCTGACTCATTATAAGTTCTCAAAAAATATATATGAATGAATGACAGAAGCTACGCTCTTTGTAAAGAGATAATATATGAAAGGAAATTCACAATTTCTGAATGACTTCAGTGTGTCTCAACTTTGCTGATTCTATTAGAATAGTCATTTCAATGGCTCCCTATCTACTAAGAACAATTTTCTTACCCTGGCTTAGTCTAACCAATATTAAAGGCTTTTAATTGAACCCCACACTTATTGCAAACCTAGGACTGAAAATATTTTCTTTTATTAAAATGACCCAAGTCCATTTTTCTTAGGGGTGGATATGGACAATGAGAGAAGACACTTCAGTCATTCACTTTTTTCTAAAATCATTTACTGAACATCCTCCATGTCCCAGGAACATGGATTTTAATGATTCATTCAATCCAGTTTCTGCAGTCAAACAAGTCAGCAATTGATTAGGGCAAAACAACAACAACAACAACAACAACAACATAGAAAACTGCAATGATAATACAATGGAGAAATGCAGTAGGTATTAAGGGTGCACAGAGATGTGCTGAGTGGAGGTCAGGACATCAAGGAAGGCTTCCTGGAGGAGGCAACCCCTCAACTGAGCCTTAATAGTAAGCTTGTGTTAGGTAGACAATAATGGGGCTAACGTTTTAAGTACAGGAGAGGTGATATGCAAAGCCACAGAGGTGAGAAAGAAAAAGTATGTGGAGAGGATATTAGGACCTTCACTGCTAATGGAACATAAAAATGTGTGAGACTTAAAAGGGGGGATAGGTAAAGGAGGGAAGGAAGCAGCAGGCAAGGGATCACTGTATATCATGTTAGAGTTTAGTCTTTGACTCAAACTATTACATCCACAGAAATCCTTTTTTTTTAGATTTTTTTTTTATTGGGGAATTGGGGGGGATGGGAACAGTGCTGGGGAATTGGGGGAAGGGGAACAGACAAGTTGCTGTCGTTTTGTTCTTCAGTCTAGTTGTGGAGGATGTTGCTTCATTGGCCCAAGTTGGCACCATCATTGTGCTCTTCCCGGGTGAGGCAGATCAGTCGCCGGCTTCTGGACGGCCGCTCACTGCGTCTGCTGGCCGCTCACGCTGGCTGCTGGCTACATACCGTATCCCATGGAAACCCACTGCCACAGGGGCTGCAGCCTACGCCGTCGCCAGCGACTCATGGCAGCCCAGCTCCAGGTTGAGCTGTTGTTCAGCATCTTAGCTGTAGAGGGCAGTGTCACTGGCCCTCATATGTGGGATCCGAACCAGGGCCCTCTGGCATCCCAAGCCAGTTCTTAACCATCGCGCCACTCAGCCAGCCCAGAAATCCATTTTTTGAGACAAAGATTTATCATTAAAAATGTATATATTGCCTCGTCTACCAGGATCTGATTATTTTATGCCTAGTATTAAAATAACTTTCTTAAATAATCTTGCAAGGGAATATGGATCCCATCATTTAAATATTTTCTTAAGTTTTTGGTTTTCTTACTAGGAAGAAATAAGGTATTTCTTAGATCCATTTCGAAGGTAACCACTATATCTATCCTCACTCATGTTCGTCCTGTTAGCATTCTCTCACTCATGATAGTGTTGTTTCTTTTTTTTTTCTTTATCAACCCTTTGCCTTCCATGCCATTTTCACAGAAGCTTAGTAACTCTCTTTGTTTCTCCTGAAATGGTTTTGTAAGCCAACAATATGGAATGTTGGGTCAGAATACAGCTCTCTACTGACCATCCTTATGTATCTTTCTCGGTTGTCGTGTTGGCGCTCAAAAAGACATATGGGACCTTAGGCTGCCCTGAATCTCGAAAGAGTAGGGCATAAACCAAATTTGGGGATCCTCTGTTGATAATAACCCATTCAATATAGCACCTGGAGTGTTTTTTTTATTAGAGAGAGTAAGTGCTGTGCTAAGCGACAGTGATGCAGTTTGATGGAGCTGCCCCTGGAATGTAATAAAGAGCAGGGGACATGTTCCTTGGAGTGTGTTCCTGAATTTAAAAGCCAGTGATAAGAGTTCACAGGAGAGCCCAGACAGGGAGAGATGTTTATGCCACGGCTGTTGGCGACGCTGAGCATATCGTTACTCTATTCTAGTTAGCTATTTACTTCCAGGTGCAACTCAAAGTACATTGAAAAAAAATGCAAAACTTTGTATTATGTTTGGCCCCAGCTAACATAGCAAGCTTGAGCCTATGTACCCTTCTAAGTGTGAAAATGAAGTTTTACTGTTAAATGGGTTCAAAATATAAGAACCATTGCACTGGACACCGTGTGCTTTGTAATTCCCATATCTCCTTAGTTTATCCTTTGGAGGTAAAATACAAAATCCTATCTTTTTTATTTGAAAACCTATAGTATTGGGGCATGGAGATCTGAAATATTAATTTTTATTACTTTACTTGCAGTTACTGTTAAAAGTATCTAAATATTCTAATAATTGTACACTGTAAGATGGGTAATAGCCTTATCAGGGTTAAATAGAGTATTCTTCACTGTGAGTGGCCAACCAATGACCGGCGTCCGATTGCCTCACCCGGGAAGAACACAATGATCATACCAACATGGGCCAGTGAAAGGACGTCCTCCACAACTAGACTGAAGAATAAAAAATAAAAAGCAGCAATTTGTCTACCTGTCTGTTCCCCTCCCCTCAATTCCCCAATAAAATCTTTAAAAAAAAAAAGGAAGTCTTCTTATTTTTACATTGAAATTAATACCTCTACTACTTATTTCAGAGTGAGAGAAAATCTAAGAGTATTTTGAGGACAAGTGTTTCCTCTACACACTCAGGAGAAATTGTTTGATAGTAATATTAAATCCTAGCTTCAGATGATTTAATTCAACCATGTTTTATTTAAATAAGAACTATTCCAATAGTCACTTTTTTACTAATCCATTTAGTAACATAAGGCTGAAACTTCAATTTTAAAATACACATTGAAGGCCGGCCAAGTGATGCATTGGTTAAGAGCTGGCTTGGGACGCCAGAGTGCCCCGGTTAGGATCCTACATATGAGGGCCAGTGACACTGCCCTCTACAGCTAAGATGCTGAACAACAGCTCAACCTGGAGCTGGGTTGCCGTGAGTCACCAACAACGGCGTTGGCTGCAGCCCCTGCTGCAGTGGGCTGCCATGGACTACCATGTGTAGCCAGCAGTCAGCGTGAGTGGCCAGCAGCCGCAGTGAGTGGCTGTCCAGAAGCCAGTGACTGATGTGCCTCGCCCGGGAAGAGCGCAATGATGGTGCCAACTTAGGCCAGTGAAGCACCGTCCTCCACAACTAGACTGAAGAACAAAAGGACAGCAACTTGTCTGTTCCCCGTCCCACAATTCCCCAGCACTGTTCCCGTCCCCCAATTCCCCAATAAAAAAAAATCTTTAAAAAAATAATGAATAAATAAAATACACATTGATTTTGTTATTTCTTCCACCTTTGTTCAAGAGCATATATTACACAAATGATTATAAATAATTTTGTTATTCTGTGTATCTCTGAATAATTCAAAAGACTTCTTTCCAGAAAGATTCCACATGTACATTAAATCACTCATCACATAAAATGGAATTCTACATTTTAAAGCATGTTGGCTAATATATCCTTATCATAGGATCTTATTTTGAAACTTTCTTAGTTCTACTTAGTTCTACTGCTGACCTTTCTTCATTGAAAACATCAAAATAACTGTGAAATAGGTTTTTAAAGAATAATATCAACAACTGCTATAAACTGTATTTATGATAAAAGGAAACCTAAAGAGCATAATTTGCAAACATAAAAAATGATTAGATGTTTCCTTAAGAACTGAAAACCTTAACTCATAACTTTTGTAAAAATGTTTTAGAGACTTCTACATCACCTAGACACCTCCTGATGCAGTCTAATATGGCACAATTCCTAAAACCTAATCCAAGTCAAATCTTATTTTAGTTGATTAAAATAAATGAATATTTTCAGAGATTAAAAAGTACACAATATCTGCATTAAACCCCCTTCCTTATTTCTTCTTAATGATTATAAAAATTTATAATATGGCAAAATAATACATTTGTCTGCATTATCTGGGAACTTATACACTATTTGGGAACTTATATGTTTTCTAGGTAAGTTTTGTTTTTAGTTAACGTTTATTATATGACATCAGAATTTTTTTCTTTATTATGCCAAGGAAAGATATGAAAATTTATTCTGATGCTAAAGCATTTTGCTCCAGATAAACATTTTCCATGAAACAAATATGAATAAATTTGTGTCCTAGAAAAGTCCATTATTATATGTAGCATAAGGTTTTGACTCCTGAACCATGAGGACTATGAAAAAACTCAGTTTGCCAAACAAGTGATTGTAAACATTTGGTGTGCCCCTAAGCTAAAGACAGAGATAATTACTGTATCTGGTTCTTCCTCTTCTCCTTCTCCTTCTCCTTCTCCTTCGCCTTCTCCTTCTCCTTCTTCTTCTTCTTCTTCAAGTAGCCAGCTCAATTGAAATTGTTTCCTTGTTTTGCATTAATTTTTTTAACAGCTGAATTGAATCCCTGCAAGGTCCATAGTGTAGACCAAATATTCTGCTCCTGTTGACCCCTAACTCAGATATCAACATCAAGGCAAATGACAAACAAATTAATGATATAGTCTACACCAATGCTTGTGTTAAGAGTATATGCTTTCTTCATTCAATCTTCCATAATTATAAAAATATTCACTTCCATAAATGACATGAGTTATATCTTTTAATTTATATTAAAAATCACAAAATGAGCCACAAAATGTTGACTTTTTATGATTTTTTCAAAGATTTCTAACTCTTCTAAATTATAAAACACTAATAGAGTAGACTTCACTTGTTATATCATCCAAGTACAAGTAAACAGACACTTTTTCCAAGCATTGTTAGATTTCTTTATATCCAAGATCTAATATATATCTTCCAACACATCACTGAAGTAGGAATTATTATCTCTGCTTTATAAAAGTAGGAGTGTAGCTGTTGAAGATTTTGTAATGTTCAACATTTACAATGGTCAACAATGGTAAACAATGATAAAAACCTCCCTACAAAGAAAAGCCAGGATCAGATGACTTTCTTGGTGAATTCTACCAAATATTTAAAGGAGAATTAACACCAATCCTTCTCAAACTTTTCCAAAAATATGAAAAGGGAAGAAATACTTTCAAGCTCATTTTACAAGGCCAGCATTACTCTCATACCAAAGCCAGACAAGGACACTATAAAAGAAGAAAATTGCAGGCCAATATCCTTGGCTAACCTAGATGTAAATATCCTCAACAAAATATTAACAAACAAAACTCAATAGCACATTAAAAGGTTCATACACCATGATCAAGTGGGATTTATCCCTGGGATGCAAAGTTGGCTCAATTTCTGCAAATCATTAAATGGGAGACACCACATTAACAGAATGAAGCATAAAAACTGTATGATTATCTCAACAGATATAGAGAAAGCATTTAACAAATTCAACATTTTTTCATGATAAAAACTCTCAACAAATTTGGTATAGAAAGAATGTACCTCAACATAATAAAGTCCATATATGACAAGTCCACAGTTGACATCATACTCAATGGTGAAAAGCTGCAACCTATTCCTCTAAAATCAGGAACAAGGCGAGGATGCCCACGCTTACCACTTTTATTCAACATAGCGCTAGAAATCCACATCAGAGCATTTAGGCAAAACAAAGACATAAAGGTATCCAAATAGGAAAGGAAGAAGAAAAATTGCCTCTCTTTGCTGGATGATGACATGGTCTTACACATATGAAACCCTAACTACACCACCAGAACTAATAAAGGAATTCAGTAAAGTTGTAGGACACAAAATCATCATACAAAAATCAGTTACTTTTCTATACACTAAAAATGAACTATCCAAGAAATTAAGTAAAATAATCTCATTTACAAATGCATCAAAAAGAATAAAATATTTAGGAATAAATTTAACCAAGGAAGTGAAAGATCTGCACACTGAAATTTATAAGATATTAATGAAAGACATTAAAGAAAACAGAAATAAATAGAAAGATAGTCCATGTTCTTAGATTAGAAGAATTAATGTTGTAAGAATGTCCATACTACTCAAAGCTATCTACAAATTTAATATAATCTCTATCAAAATTTTAATGGCATTTTTCACAGAAATAGAAAAGCAATTTTAAAATTTGTATGGAACCACAAAAGACCCTGACTAGCCAAAGCAATCATAAGAAAAACAAAACAAGGCTGGAGGCATTATATTTTCTTATTTCAAATGATATTGGAAAGCTATAGTAATCAAAACAGTATGGTACTGTAATAAAAACACACATATAGATCACTGGAACAAAATTGAGCGTTCAGAAATTAGCCCACACATATACTGTCAACTAATCTATGACAAGGATTTCAAGATTACATAATGGGGAAATAACAGTGACTTCAATAAATGGTGTTAGGAAAACTAAATATCCATATGCAAAAGAATGAAATTGGACCTTTATCTTACACTATACACAAAAATGAACTAAAATGGATTAAAGACTTAAATATGAGCCCTGAAACCATAAAACTCCTAGAAGAAAACATAGGGAAAAAGATCCTTGGCATTGGTCATGGCAATGATTTTTTGGATGTGACACCAAAAGCACATTCAACAAAAGAAAAATAAACAAGTGAAACTACATATCAAACTAAAAAGATTGCTTTTTTTACAAAAAAAGAAACAGTCAACAAAATGAAAACGCAACCTATGGAATGGGAGAAAATATTTACAAACTATATATCTGATAAGGATTAATATGCTAAATAAATAAGAAAGTCACACAACTCAATAGCAAAAAACAAATAATCCAATTTTAAAAATGAGCAAAGAATCTGAATAGATATTTTTTCAAAGTAGACACATAAATAACCAACAGGTAGTCATAGGTTGTGATAGTATTGTATTTTTTCTCTGTTATGTGATATTGATAAATTTATAAGAATATTTTGAAATATACATAAATATAACAAGCATAGTTTTCTACTTTTTTCTTAACATGTCTACATATGAATGCCATCGTCAACTTGATAAGTATGATAGACCTTACTAGTATTTCTTCCTTTCTTAGTCTTGCAGGAGGATTAAGCTTCCCTGTACCTTGAACTTTGTCATAAAAATTTGGCTTCATTCAACAAATGAAATATGAGCAATAGTGATAGGTTACTTCTAGAATAGAGTCATTTAAAACCAAGGATGATTCTCCATGATTACAATGGTAAACCTTGAAAACTCATGTTGAAATGGAGGTATCATAAGATGATAGAGACTAAATCTAGGTCCCTGAGTGATTATGAGCAAACCCCCCACCCACCCTCCAACCCCCCACCTCCCATTGGGCTGTAGAGCTACAAATATCTGCAGTTTTAAACTGTTCGGATTTAGAGGTTACTTGTTGCTGTTGAATAACCTAATCTATCCTGACTAATACAGGAGATCATTCTTGTGTTGGATCATTATGGCAAAATTTTTCCAAAAGCCCAATCAAAATCATATGCCTGCCTACCATAGTCAAATATGTATAATTGGAAAACTCTGTATGTTATTCTAAATTTATGTATTAGTTATTCTGTAACTAAAAAACTTCAAAAATATCAGGGATCCTGAGGGACACAAGAGGGTTAAAGGGCTTTTCAAAGTTCCTTTTCAAGGAACACAGTTCTGATTTTCTTACTATCAATAAAATTACATGAAATAAGGTCTGGCTTCTAATGAATTGATTACGCAATTGGCTAATTTAGAATGAAAGCTCACAAGTCCATAGATGCTAGTAGATTCTTGTCCTCCACTTGTTACTAACACATAGTTGGGAATTCAGTTGTTAGCAATAAATATAAGACATAAGCAGTGGTTAAAAAAATTGAAACAATTACTCCTTAACAGAGATATTGATCAAGTTTTTTTATATCAATAAAGTACTAAGAATTCAAAACTGGACTAAGATTAAAACCCCTTAATTTTGACCCCATTTTGGTGTGACACAGCAACTCTCTTGACACACTGTAGTCATAATTAGGTTGTGGTTGACAAATAATTCACTTTTCTTATAAATGAGACCAGATTCGGGCCGGCCGAGTGGCGCGATGGTTAAGAACTCGCTTGGGATGCCAGAGGGCCCCGGTTCAGATCCCATATATGAGGGCCAGTGACACTGCCCTCTATAGCTAAGATGCTGAACAACGGCTCAACCTGGAGCTGGGCTGCTGTGAGTCGCCGGCGACGGCGTGGGCTGCAGTCCCTGTGGCAGTGGGTTGCCATGGGCTACCGTGTGTAGCCAGCAGCCAGCGTGAGCGGCCAGCAG
>NW_017731777.1:1198838-1200606 GCF_001890085.2 Hipposideros armiger
TAGCTGTAGAGGGCAGTGTCACTGGCCCTCATATGTGGGATCCGAACCGGGGCCCTCTGGCATCCCAAACCAGTTCTTAACCATCGCGCCACTCGCCCGGCCCTCTCTCTAGTATCTTTATCTAAACATCTGGTCCTCTTCCATCACAGACACGTTGTACAGCATATAATGTTCTTGCAGAGAGCATAAGAAAATAAAAGGTAGAATTATTAAGTTCTAGTCTCTTTATAAAGATACTTATTCTTATTTATTGACAAAAATTGAGATGGTTGAAGTGAATAATATGCAAAATACACTAAATAAACTGGAAAAACAGAACCAAGGAGAGGAGAAAAAAATAAATACTTCCCCCAAAAACATTATACGGTTCATATGACTAAATATCTAATTTAACTCTGAGCTTTGTAAAAGCCAGTAAAAAAAAGAACTTTATCAATGTGTATAGTTCTTGTTAATTGAAAGTAGAAGCCATAGAGCTGCCAACAGGTGGCAGGATGGCTCAGCTCAGAAAAAAAAAAAAAAGAATGAAAGTAGAAGCCATATCAATTCCTTACAGAAGAAAATTCTAATACTTAGGCTCTAAATTCTAAAAAAAATAAAAATAAAAAAACATTCTCCTATGAGATTTAACCTGGAACTTCTGAGAAAGAAAGAGAATAGAAATAGAAATAGAGAGTAATTCCATCAGGTTTAAGTGAATGTAAATGGATCTTATTGCCACTGTTTCTGCAAATTTGATCCAATGATAAAACACATGTACCAACAGAAGCTGATGGAGAACAGGCCCTTTGACTAATGTCTCTCAAAAAATCACTTCTCACACTCAGACTTTAGATGAAGAATGGCATGTTGGAAAAAGTATAGATTTTGGAATCTAAGAGATCCAGATTTGGATCTTACTTCCCTTCCCTGGGCCTCAGTTTCCCTAGTGGAAATACACATGTAAAGAATAGAGGCAAAACATAAAAATCTGACATATGCCTTGGAATAGGCAATACTGGCTGCAAGAAAATGAGGAGGAAACTTGAGTTTTAGATGAGCAGGTAAAACTGTTACAATTTTTATGATGCCTAAAAAGCCTATCCACGATTCTCATTCTATTGAAGGCCAACCTACCAATTCATGGAAGATGGGCAAAGTCAGGACCTCCCTCAGGGAACCACTGGGTTCACCTTCAGTAATTAAACAAGTATTCAGCTGAAATCCCAGGTTTGCACACCGCACAACTGTCTAACATCAACCTGGGAACTGTACAGAGCAGCCTCTTCCAGTTGCCCACATTAGCCACAGAGAAACCTCAGTAACACTTCCAAGGATGGGATGATTCTGAGCTCCTTAGGTTTTTCATGAGTATGCCAGAGTTAGCCAGTTGCAATGTGTGCCCAGATCATTGAATACATGAACTAGATCTATAAAGACAGTAGTATTCACTTTTCTAATGTCAGGATCATGTCTTGTCAGAAAATGAGTTTTACTTTACCTAGTTAATGTTGAGCCAATTTTCCCAGCAGTAAATTCTAGAGCCATTTGCCTCATGGAGCCATCAAACCAGGTCATCAAATTGTGGAAGGATACCTTGTCTACTCTGGATGTGGTATAAAGTTAGTTCACATAAAAATGCCAAGGGCCGGCCGAGTGGCTCAGTTGGTTAAGAGCTTGTTCAAGAATGCGAGCTCTGAGGGCCGGCCGAATGGCTCAGTTGGTTAAGAGCTCGCTCAAGAGTTTGAGCTCTGAGCAACAGCGGTTCGAGTCCAGCCCGAGCTGAGCT
>NW_017731777.1:1200956-1223882 GCF_001890085.2 Hipposideros armiger
TGAAGCAACATCCTCCACAACTAGATTGAAGAATAAAACGACAGCAACTTGTCTGTTCCCCTTCCCCCAATTCCCGAGCACTGTTCCCATTCCCCAATTCCCCAATAAAAATCTTTAAAAAAAAAAAAAAAGAAATGAATGTGAGCTCTGAGCAACAGCGGTTCGAGTCCTGGCCCGAGCTGAGCAGCCACTGAGCTGCCAGCAGGTGGCAGGATGGCTCAGCTAAAAAAAAAAGCCAAAAAACTCCATTTAATATTATTTTATCTTTAACTCATGGAATTACATCCTTCCAGACATGATAAGTGTGAATCACAACAAATCAAAGAATATCACTGATTTCATACAAAACTGTTTTCATAAAATAATGTTTCCTCAAATCAACTCTAAGTTGTATCATTTCTCTATTGATACAAAGTTCTCCCAAAAGACCTCACACTCATTCTTCTTCTATTTAAGTGCAACTGAATTCAATGTATTTGATAATACTTTGTTTAAGAATACACCCAACATCACAAGAAATGCAAGCAAGGAACAAACAAGGCCACATTTTTTAAGTATTGATATTACTTTTCTATTTATTTCCATATACTGATTTTTCTGTTTGGCACTTTATGCATGTTTTAATCTGAAATTAATCTCACTTCTAACCCTCTCCCTCTATGGCTACCATCACCCTCCTTCAAAAGAAAAAAATTTAAATGGAGTAAACAGTACAAAATCCCAAGGGAAATCTTTTCCACTTTAAACCATATATAGAAAAAAATATATATCATCTGATGGCCATATATAGAAAAAAATATATATCATCTGATGGTGGCTCAGTAGCCCATGAACTATGTGTTGGTAAGCTTAGTCCAATTGCTAGTGCTTTGTATGTGTGTAATACCTTTCTTCTAATGAAGCTTGCAGAATATTATGTGTTTTGCATCACTAATCTTCATAATATCTCTAAATCTATAGGAATCAATTGAAGTAAGGACAGTATTTTAACCTAAAAGATCATGAGTTGGACAAAATTGATAAAGAAAGATACTAAACACAACTGATCTTGTTAAGGCTACATGGAAATGTCATGGGGCCAGACTCTTATTCCCTGTCACACTATATGCACCATTTTCCATAAGTGAATCTTTCTTTCAATCTAGAGAGAGAACCATGACTGAAAGCTGAAAAGAAAAAAGATTCAGTGACTAATCAGCAGAGTGAAACCTCAGGGCCTCTGTGTTTTCTTTTTAATTCTGTTCCTAATTTGTGATGTGACCCCAAAAAACCTTTTGCCCTCCTTAAGCCTCAATTGTTTTACTTACAAAATAGCATTGTGAAAACATGTTGCTCTGCATCCTGGCTCTGACTTCCAACACACTGTCTTTTGTAGTGTTCTTTGATTAATTTGTTCATCTATTCAACAAATATATATTGAGCATCTTTCATGTTTAAGGCACTGGGACAGTCACATTGAAACTATAAAGAAAATTAAGACATCTGGAGCTTAAAAAGTAGAAGGTGGAGCTCTTACATGTATAAAAATAACTACCTAATAAACGACTATATATTAAGTGTCATTCTATGATGCAAATGATATACTAAAAAATGATCATTTAGAGTGACCACCCTTCTTATTTTAGATTTTTATATGATCTAATTTCTAAACCAATGTAATGTCTTATTATTAAAAGCTTTCCAACATATAGTAATACCTTTATTAATGTGGTTTACTTTTTCTGAGATTTTCACCATTTTGCTGAAACACCAAACTGATATAATTTTCTCATTATTTATATTTATTTATCATTCTAAATGATCTTAGAATTAATAAATTTTTTTACAAACATACAACCTTCTAAGACTAAACCAGGAAGAAACAGAGAATTTGAACAGAACAACTATTAGCAATGAAATTGAAGCAGTAATAAAAAATTCCTAACAAACAAAAGTCCAGGACCAGAGAGCTTCACAGGTGAATTCTAGCAAACATTCAAAGAAGATTTAATACCTATCCTTCCCAAACTATTCCAAAAAAAACTGAAGAGTAGGAAATACTTCCAAACACATTCTTTGAGGCCAGCATTATTCTAATACCAAAACCAGACAAAGGTACTAAAAAGAAAGAGAATTATAGGCCAATATTCCTGATGAACATAGATGCCAAAATTCTCAACAAAATGCTAGCAAACCAAATTCAACAGTATATTAAAAGAATTATACACAGTGATCAAATGGGATTTATACCAAGGATGGTTCAACATCCACAAAACAATTACTGTGATTTATCACATCAACAAAACCAAGGATAAAAATCATATGATTATATAAATACATACAAAAAAAGCATTTGACAAAATTCACCATCCATTTATGATAAAAACTCACAACAAAAGTAAGCACAGAAGAAAGTTACCTCAACTTCATAAAGGCTATATATGACAGCCCACAGCTAGCATCATACTCAATAGTGAGAAGCTGAAACCTTTTCCTCTAACATCAGGAACAAGACAAGATGCCCATTCTCACTACTTTTATTCAACATAGCGTTGGAAGTCCTAGCCACAGCAATCACACACAAAAAAGAAACACAAGGCATTCAAATTGGAAAGAATTATTTGCAGATGACATGGTACTATATAAAAAGAACACTAAAGATTCCAACAAAAAAAACTATTAAAACTGATAAATGAATTCAGTAATGTAGCAGGATAAAAAGCCAATATTAAGGAATCAGTTGTATTTTTATACATCAACAATGAACTAGCAGAAAGAGAAATTAGGAAAACAACCCCATTTACAATTGCACCAAAAAAATAAAATAAAATACCTAAGCATAAACTTAACCAAGGAGGTGGAAGATCTGTATTCTGAAAACTATAAGACAATGAAGAAAGAAATTAAAAAGGAAACAAATAAACGGAAAAATATTCTGTGCTCATGGATTGGAAAGATTAATATTGTTAAAATGACCATATTACCCAAAGCAATTTACAGAATTAGTGAAATTCCTATCAAAATACCAATGGCATTCTTCACACAACTAAAACAAATAATCCCAAAATTTATATGGAACCACAAAAGACCCTGAATAGCCAAAGCAATCTTGACAGAGAAGAACAAAGTTGGAGGTATCATGCTCCCTGATCTCAAATTATTCTACAAAGCTATAATAATCAAAACAGTGTGATACTAGCACAAAAATAGACACATAGATCAATGGAACAAAATAGAAAACCTAGAAATAGACCCTCACTTACATGGTCAACTAATCCCTGACAAAGGGGGTAAAAATGTATATTGGAGTAACAACAGTCTCTTCAATGAGTGGTATTTGGAAAACTGGACAGACATACACAAAAAAATGAAACTGGACCACTCTCTTACACCGTATACAAAAATAAACTCAAAATGGATTAAAGACTTAAATGTAAGGCCTGAAATCATAAAACTCATAGAACAGAATAGGAAGTAAACTATTTGACATCAGTCTAAGTAATATCCTTTTGGATATTTCCCCTCAAGCAAGTTAAACAAAACCAAAAATAAACACTTGGGGCTACATCAAACTAAAAAGCTTCTGCACAGTGAAGGAAACCTTCAGCAAAATGAAAAGGCAACCCACTGATTGGGAGAATATATTTGCAAATGATATATCTGATAAGGGGTTTATATCCAAAATATATAAGTAACTCATACAACTCAATAACAACAACTAAAAAAATATCCAGTCAAAAAATGGGCAGAGGACATGAAAAGACATTCCTACAAAGAAGACATACAGACAGCCAACAGACAAATGAAAAAATGTTCAACATCAATAATCATCAGGGAAATGCAAATCAAAACCACAATGTGATACCACCCATACAAGTCAGAATGGCTATTATCAAAATGTCAACAAATAATATATGTTGGTGAGGATGTGGAGAACAGGGAACTCTTGTGCACACTTGGTGGGACTACAGCCTGTATGGAAAACAGTATGGAGATTCCTCAAAAAACTGAAAATGGCTATACCATATGACCCAGCAATTCCACTTCTGGTTATTTATCCAAATAACAAGATAACACTAATTCAAAAAGGTATATGCACCTCTATGTTTATTGCAGCATTATTTACAATAGCCAATGTATGGCAGCAACCTAGCTGTCTATCGATACATGAATAGGTAAAGAAGATTGATACACACACACACACACAGGAATATTATGCAACAATAAAAATTAAATCTTGCCATTTGAGACAACATTGATGGGTCTAGAGGGCCTTATACTAAGTGAAATAAGTCAGGCATAGAAAGATAAGAACCATATGGTTTCATTTATATGTGGAATCTAAAAGCAAAACAAGACAAAAACAGGCTCATAGAAACAGAGACCAAATGGATAGTTGCCAGAAGAAAGAGGGTGGCAGGTGGGTGAAAAGGGGAAGGGATATATAGTTAATAATATTGTGATAAGTTTGCATGGTGACAGATGATTCCTAGAATTAGTGGGGTGATCACATTGTAAGGTATAAAAATGTTAAGTCACTATATTGTATACCAACCATATTTATACACTTGAATCTCTTTTAAAAATTGTTTTTACATATTTTATTTAATTTTGTCTTCACAACATTCCAGTAAATTGGGTTTACAATTTTTTTTACTACTCCTATTCTCAGATGAGAAAACTGACACTTAGTTACATAAATTATTGCTCAAGTTTATACAGATAATAAGTAGCGCAGATAAGAAGTCGTGACCTCAGTATTTCCAGTCAATGGCTGAGTAGTTAAACACTGTACTAGCTTCCTCTCATGACCACATCAAAATTACAACTAAACTGCAGAAACACCACCATTGAAAAGTACCTGAAGTCGGGCTAAACAGAAGCCCTACAACTAAGGAAATACAGAAGCCCCCTCCAGACTGGTAGGAGAGGCAGAGATGCAGATTGGGCTAGTCCCACACCCACATGTGACCATTAAAAATTATGTGGATATATGTGCTGCGAAGGTGCCCCCCTAAGGAGCGAGTGGTCCAAGCACCACAGCAGGCTCCCCAACACAGGATTCTAGTGCCAGGAAAAGAAGTCCCAACTTCTGGCTGTGAAAACCACTGAGATTGTGGCTGAGTTAGAAGGAAGGTGGCTGGAGTCCCAGTCCCAGCCATTTTTCTTAAAGTGCCCATACGCAGACTTACTCACTGACAGACTCACTTGCTCTGAGCTTCAGCTCTGAGGCAGCAGCTGGAAAGGCACCAGGAACACACTAGGAGGAACTGAATTGTTTCGCTTCAGGACGAGGGATAGAGGGGCAGTTTCTTACGGACAGTAGTGCTGGCAGAAGCTATTGTTTCTTTTTTGAGCCCTCCCCCTTCCAGTGTGCAGATGCAGGTGGCCACGATATCTGAGTCTCCATCAATCTGGCTAACATCATTTACCCTCCCCTGGTGATTTCTTGAGACCCTACCTCACCCAACTTGCAGACCCACCCAAGCCACTTCCAGTGGCTTTTTCATACAAATATCCTGTCTTGGCTCATGCTGTGGACTTTCCTGAAAACTCTCAAAGGTTCACAAAATCCAAAGAAGCAGCATCTGCACTTGGCATTCCCTATACCACTTGCTATTATAAATAGCCACAAGCCCAGCACTAGAGGCAACTGGCCTGAGTTTGTAGCTAAGCCTCTCCCAGACACCTCCGAGCCAGTACAGGTGGAAGACATCTGCAAATGGTTTTGTGGCTCACACCAGATGGCCTTGGACAGAGTACAGGTTGAGGCTAAACTTGGCCTGTGGCAGGGCCTCTCCAAGGAGGCCCCAGAGCTGGAATGCCAGGTGGCTGGCTTGGGACCATGCCGAAGCACCACCAGGCCACTTCCACAGACCATACATCCAAAGTGCAGACTAAGCAGGCACCAGAGCCTTGCTAAACAAATCCTGCTCCATAGGATCAGCCCCTGCACAACAGTTCCTCCACTGTAGTCACAGCCAAATCTCACAACCAATCATCCCAGGGGTTAACCCCTCCCACTGACATGCAAATAGCAACCAATGCTGAATTACAACAGGAGGGCACACACAAACCACACAAGGAGCACACCTGGAGCACAAGGCTCAGGTGACTAAGTAGACTGTGCCACTGGGCCCCACAGAACACCTACTACATAAGACCACTCTACTAAGACATAGCAGCCCTACCTAATACATAGAAACAAACACAGGGAGGTGCTAAAATGTGGAGACAAATTAACATGTCCCAAATAAAGAAACAGAACAAAGATCCAGAAAAAGAACTAAACAAAATGAAAACAAGCAATCTACCAGATGCAGAGTTGAAACCACTGATTATAAGAATGTTCAATGATATCAGTGAGAATTTCAAGAAAGAGATAAGAAACAAAAAAAAATAAAGATAGTAAGCATAAAAAGAATGAGTCAGAAATAAAGAATACAAAAACTGAAATAAAGAATATATTACAGGGAATCAACAGTAGATTGGGTAAAGCAGAGGTTTGAATCAGCAATTTGGAAGATAAGGTAGCAGAAAACACCCAATCAGATCAGAAAAAAAAAGAATTAAAAAGAAAAATGAGGATAGTTTAAGGGAACAACATCAAGAGAACCAACATTTGCATCATAGGGTTACTGAAAATAAAAAAGAGAGCAAGGAACTGAGAACCCATTTGAAGAAATAATGATGGAAAAACTTTCCTAACCTGGAAAGGAAATAGACATACAAATCCAGGATGCTCAGAGAGTCCCAAACCAGATGAGCTCAAAGAGTCCTACAGCAAGATACATCATAATTAAAGTGTCAAGGGTTAAAGACAAAGAGAGGCTCTTAAAAGCAGCACAAGAAATGCAATTAGTTACCTACTAGGGAGCTTCCAGAAGACTATCAGCTGATTTCTCAACAGAAACTTTGCAGACCAGAAGGGATTGGCATGAAATATTCAAAGCGGTGAAAAGCAAGGACCTACAACTAAGATTACTCTACCCAGCAAAGCTATTATTTAAAATTGAAGGAGAGATAAAGAGCTTCCCAGGCAATAAAAAGCTAAAGGGGTTCATCAACACAAACTAGTGTTACAAAAAATGCAAGTGGGACTTCGTTAAAAAGAAGTGAAAAAAGATAAAAAATATGAATAACAAAATTGCAGTAACTACGTATCTATCAACAATTACTTTAAATGTAAATGGGTTAAATGCTCAGTCAAAATGTACAGGGTGGCTGAATGGATAAGAAAAAAAAACCCTTATAAATGCCACCTACAAGAGACTCATTCCAAATTGAAAGACACACACTGACTGAAAGTAAAGGGATGGAAAAAGGTATTTCATGAAAAAGGAAATGAAAAAAAAAATCTGGAGTACCAATACTTATACCAGGCAAAATAGACTTTAAAACAAAGGCTATAATTAGAGACAATGAAGGACCCAATAAGTCCACTTCTGGGTATTAATCTGAAGAAACCCAAAACACTACTTCAAAGGGACATGTGCATCCATACATTCATTGCAGTATTATTTACAATAGCCAAGCTATGGAAGCAACTTGTGTGTCCACCAGTGGATGAATAGATAAAGGAAAGGTGGTGCATATACACAATGGATATTACTCAGCCATAAAAAAGAATGAAATCTTGCCATCTGCAACAACATGGTTGGAAAAAGAGGGTATTGTGCCAACTGGAATAAGTCAGACAGAGAAAGACAAATGCCATATGATTGCACTTAGATGTGAAATCTAAAGAACAAAATAAATGAACAAACAAAACAGAAACAGACTCATAGATACAGAGAACATTTTAATGCTTGTCTGATGGGAGGAGTGTTGAGAGGATAGGTGAAAAAGGTGAAGGAATTAAGAAATATAAATTGGTAGTTACAAAATAGTCATGGGGTTGTAAAGGGTAGCATGAGAAATATGGTTAATAATATTATAATAACTACGTATTGTGTCAGAGGATACTAGATTTACCAGGGTGATCACTTCAAAAGTTATATAAATGTCTAATCACTATGTTGTACACCTGAAACTAATATACTATTGTATATTAACTAAAATTGAAAAATAAAAAAATTATTTAAAAATATAAAAAAACAATTTGACATTTTAAAAAAGGAAGTCATAACCTCAAAGGGCACCATACTTCAAAAAAGCATTTAATTTCAATGCAATACAATTTGCAAAAGAAATAAAGAGTATAAGGTTGAAAATTTTAAAAATGTCATTTGTAGACAAAATGAATGCCTACCTAGAAAATATAAGTGAATTTATGGATAAACTATTGAAAGAAATGAGCTTATCAAAGTGGCTGGATAAGACAGTGTTCCTATAAACAATCAACAACCTTTTAAAATATAAATATAAAATATTATTTAAAAATTATATTCGCAATAATGAAAACCTTTCAAAATACCTAAAACTAGATTAACAAAAATATACTGTGTAGTAGGAAAATTATAAAACTTTATTGAAGCCATAAAAAACACCCATAAATAGCATTTTCTCTACCCCAGGTGTTGTCATTTGAATTGGAAAATCCTGAAATATAAATGTTCATTATTACATTATCAAATATTTTTTAAGGTGACAGTTATATAATGTGATTGAGGAAGGCTTTACTTTTGACATTTTTTTTGCCTAATAGTTTGAATATTGACACAACCAAAAAAAAAGATTATTTAGCTTGTTAGTATCATTTTAAAATAGTAGGTAGATCAAAAGAGCTCAAATTACACCGTTTCACATGTAAGGCAGAATATGGAAAAACTGAAACTGTCACATACTACTGGTAGAAATGTAAAATAGTACAACTTTGTTAAACAGTTTGGTAATTTCTTAAGTTAAACATATGAGATCTGAAAAGTAAGCTCATGAATTTGTTGCAATGATGTTGCTAACCTTTTTTGATATCAGAGGGATTATTCATTTTGAATTTGTGCCAAGTGGACAAACAGTTAACCAAGTTTACTATTTGGAAGTGCTGAAAAGGCTTCATGATAAAGTTAGACAACCTGAACTTTCCACCAACAATTCATGGCTCTTGCATCATGACAATGCACCAGCTCACACGGCACTGTCTGTGAGGGAGTTTTTAGCCAGGAAACAAATAACTGTATTGGAACACTCTCCCTGCTCACCTGATCTGGCCCCCAGTGACTTCTTTCTTTGCCCAAAGATAAAGGAACTATTAAAAGGAAGACATTTTGATGCTATTCAAGACTTCAAGGGGTAATACCACAATAGCAACTGATGGCCATTCCAGAAAAAGAGTTCCAAAATTGCTTTGAAGGGTGGAGTAGGTGCTGGCGTCAGTGCATAGCTTCTCAAGAGGCGTATTTCAAAGGTGACTGTAGTGATATTCAGGAATGAGGTATGTAACACTTTTTCTAGGATGAGTTCACAAACTTAATGTCAGACCTCATACACAATAATATGATCTAGCCATTCCATTCCTAGGTATTTGCCCAAAAAAAATTAAAAAGCGTTTATCTATACAGCAACTCATACATGAATGTTCATAGCAGCTGTATTTAAAATAGCCAAATACTAGAAGCAACCTGAATGTCTATTAACAGGAGAATGGATGAACAAATTGGAGCAAATACATACAACGGACTATAATCCAGCAATTAAAAGGAATGGACTTTTGATACATACAACACAAAGGATGAGTTTCAAATAATTATGCTAAAGGAATCCAGACAAAAAATTAATATATACTAAACAACTCATTTATATAAAACTCTGGAAAATACAAACTAATGTAATCTATTCATATAGTGACAGAAAACAGATCTGTGGGTGCCTAGGAGTCACAGGAAGGGGGAACAAGTGAGAGGGGACATTATTATATGAACGCATGAAAACTGTGAGGTGATAGACATGTGGTGATTATTTCACATGAGTATACACGTGCCAGACTTACCAAATTGTGTACTTTTAAAATGCGCAATTTATTATATTTCATATATACCTCAATAAAAGTGTTTTTGATTTTTTTTTAGTCTTAGGTGCCAGAATAGTTTAGTAGAAAATAAATTCCCAACCTACAACATTCAGAAAACTACACCTTTATTTTACTGATAATTTACACACACAAAAAAAATAGTTTTTTCCTATAAAAGATATTTTTCTCATGCACCAATAAAGGAATAAATCTACATGAATTATGATAAGTCATTGAATTTGGCAAGTAAGGGACTAATTTTATCCACTACAGCCTTTTGATTACATCTAACATTTTGCAAAACTTTCAAAATTCAGAAACTGAAGTTTATTATCACCACCTTGCACTCATGGAAAGTGGAAGGACTTTGGAATTAAATATAAATTGGTTCAAATTCAGCTACTTACTACCTGTGGAAACCTGTGCAAATCACTTCAACTCTCTAAGCCTTCATTTTTTCATCTGTAAAATTGAGATAATTATACACCTCTTTCTTAATTGTTCTTATAAAAAGAATTTACATCTGTATGGCACTGTATACAATAGGTACATAACAAATGATTATTAATATTATATAACATTATGAAATAAAGAAATCCCATTGAAGACTTTGGTATTTATTTTCTGATCTCTTTCTAGCCAATTAAGCCACACATATACATAACAAAGTATTATCTATGTATGTTCATTTGTTCATTTGTTCAACAAAGTTTTACTAAGCCCCTATAGAACTGTATGGCGAACCATACATTTTTGTCATATTTTGTATGTTCAATTTCAGAGTAGTAGCCAGTCCTTTAGCATTCTAATCATTGAATTCTGATCTTTACAATAATTATTATCTGGTTAAATATTCTTCTAGAACTAGTTTTTTTTATGTCAAAGCATTGTTTTAAGATTGGTATACTAGAGGGGCCGGCCAAGTGGTGCAATGGTTAAGAACTGGCTTGGGATGCCAGAGGACCCCGGTTCGGATCCCACATATGAGGGCAAGTGACACTGCCCTCCACAGCTAAGATGCTGAACAACAGCTCAACCTGGAGCTGGGCTGCAGGGAGTCGCCGGCGATGGCGTAGGCTACAGCCCCTGTGGCAGTGGGTGGCCATGAGCTACCCTATGTAGCCAGCAGCCAGCGTGAACAGCCAGCAGCTGCAGTGAGCAGTCGTCCAGAAGCCGGCGACTAATCTGCCTCACCCAGGAAGAGCGTAATGATGGTGCCAACTTGGGCCAGTGCAGCAACGTCCTCCACAACTAGACTAAAGAACAAAACGACAGCACGTTGTCTGTTCCCCTTCCCCCAATTCCCCAATAAAATTCTTAAAAAAAAAAAAAACTAAGTAAACAAGTGTGACCTTTTTAAAAAAAAAAAAAGATTGGTATACTAGAATATAATACATATAATAAAAATTGTGTATGTGTGTTCAAAGAAGGAAATTCAGCAAAACATTTTTGTTTTTACTTTGGATGATTGGACAATTATTTTTGAATTATTCTCTTTCTCACTTGACTATAATCACAAACATTTTGAAAGTATGTATCCTCTTTAAAACAAAAAATAAATCTGAAGTGATGAATGAAATATTTACTACCTAAATTTGGCAATGTCCACAAACGCTAGATTTAGAAACGTTACCTAGATTCTTGCTCCTGCTCATTCCCCCATCACACCATATGCACCAACTTTCATAAGTACATCTGTCTTTCAATCTAAAGGGAGAATCATGACTAAAGTATGAATAGAGGAAAGATTCAGTGATTAATCAGCAGACTGGAACCTCAGTGTTGCTGAATTTCATTCTAATTCTATCCCTAATTTGTGATGTTCCTCAGGATTTCTCAGCCAGTTTCTGTCTCTCCTCCTTGGCTTGTAAAATGGGGCATTCACAGTCACTCTTCAGCCTGACTCTGCCTAGTTTCTGAGCAAACATTGTGTACATAATTAAGCCCTGTATTGGTTGTTCACAGTGACACTTAACAGAGATCATAGTTTTCCGCAGAGCTGGACATGCAGACATGTAACTAACTATCAAATAAACACCCTTTCAGACTGACAAACAAGTTGATCAGTATCACACCATCATTTGGTTTTCTTCTTTTTTTTTAAGATTTTTTTTTATTGGGGAATTGGGGGATGAGAACAGCACTGGGGAATTGGGGGAAGGGGAACAGACAAGTTGCTGTCCTTTTGTTCTTCAGTCTAGTTGTGGAGGACGTTGCTTCCCTGGCCCAAGTTGGCACCATCATTGCACTCTTCCTGGGCGAGGCAAATCAGTTGCTGGCTTCTGGACAGCCGCTCACGCCGGCTGCTGGCTACACACGGTAGCCCATGGCAACCCCCTGCAGCAGGGGCTGCAGCCTACGCTGTCGCCAGCAACACATGGCAGCCCAGCTCCAGGTTGAGCTGTTGTTCAGCATCTTAGCTGTAGAGAACAGTGTCACTGGCCCTCGTATGTGGGATCTGAACGGGGGCCCTCTGGCATCCCAAGCCAGCTCTTAACCAATGCACCACTCAGCCATCCCCATCATTTGGTTTTCATTGGAAAAGTGTTCAATATTGGTTGATTATCTTCACAGCATTTCTGTATCCCACGGGGACCTGGCAGTAGTTGTAAGCCCCAGGAGCATTTTCAACAACAATTCATACTAGATAACCATATCTCCTTATCCCCTAAACACATTAAATCTGAGGAAAAAGAAAAGTAGCTCTTCCTCCAATAAAATGAGATACCCTATCTTGGAGGTTGAGGAGCTTTATTTCACATGTTTAATAACCACCTACCACAACAGATTTGACAAAATTCTATTTAAAAATTAAACAAATTAATGTAGTTCAAACTGAGGGAATCTTAAACTAAAATTTTAGGATGATTCAATATGCTATATCACACTCTTCAATCCTCATGCCAGGTTGAAATTTATACACGCATTTTATCAGAGTAATAAGAAATTTCTCCCAAACTTCAAACTCTGTTATTGAGGATTAAACATGCAACATTACAAGAAAGTCATATTGGGTAACTATAGCTACTGCCTGCCTAGAAATGAATAAGATGATGATGGTTAGAAATCAAGGCCCCTCCTGTGGGTATCAGGCATGCCATCCCAGTGCTGATCTGGGGCAGGGTGGACTGTGACTGTGGCAGAGCCCAGGAATGACAGAGCCCTGGCAGAGGAATCGTTCTTTATTGCCTTGACCTAACAATCTAACTTGGCAGTCCATATCCTATCTATAACAATAAAGCCTGCTGGAACTATAATCAATTTTTAAAATGTTTGTTCAGGAAACATATCTTTAACTATATAGATTCACTAGTTTTCCTATTAGGAAACTGAGATACACTAGCCCATAACAAGTAGGTACCCTTTAGTAACTGTTGGTAGAATACTAACAGCCTGGGCCAGCCGAGTGGCGCGATGGTTAAGAACTGGCTTGGGACGCCAGAGGGCCCCGGTTCGGATCCCACATATGAGGGCCAGTGACACTGTCCTCCACAGTTAAGATGCTGAACAACAGCTCAACCTGGAGCTGGGCTGCTGTGAGTTGCCGGCGACGGCGTAGGCTGCAGCCCCTGTGGCAGTGGGTTGCCATGGGCTACCGTATGTAGTCAGCAGCCAGCGTGAGCGGCCAGCAGCCGCAGTGAGTGGCCGTCCAGAAGCTGGCGACTGATGTGCCTTGCCTGGGAAGAGTGCAATGATGGTGCCAACTTGGGCCAGTGAAGCAACGTCCTCTACAACTAGACTGAAGAACAAAAGGACAGCAACTTGTCTGTTCCCCTTCCGCCAATTCCCCAGCACTGTTCCCATACCCCCAATTCCCCAATAAAAAATAAAAAAATTAAAAAAAGAATACTAACAGCCTGTCTCTCACTATGATGCATGTTTATAATTTTTCACTCATATTCTAGCCACAATTTAATTCCCTAGAGCCTCCAGATTTCTAATTGATCATCATCTGCAGATATTAGCACAAGGTTTGGAGGACTCTGTGAATTTACTATTCTTTCAGAAAATAGCCAGCTATTATATTAGTTTGAAAACACAATTCAGGAATTTCCAATTTAGAGTGACATCTAGAAAAGAGTCATCCACAAAGGTTTTTCCTATTTTCCACTAAAATATACAGGAAGAAAGGGCTGGCCAAGTGGCACGTTGGTTAAGAGCTGGCTTGGGACGCCAGAGAGCCCTGGTTCGGATCCCATATATGAGGGCCAGTGACACTACCCTCTATAGCTAAGACGCTGAACAACAGCTTAACTTGGAGCTGGGCTGCCGTGAGTCACCGGCGATGGCGTAGGCTGCAGCCCGTGGCAGTGAGTTGCCATGGGCTACCGTGTGTGGCCAGCAGCCACCGTGAGTATCCGGCCAGAAGCCAGCAACTGATCTGCCTCGCCCGGGAAGAGTGCAATGATGGTGCCAACTTGGGCCAGTGAAGCAACAGCCTCCACAACCAGACTGAAGAACAAAACGACAGCAACTTGTCTGTTCCCCTTCCCCCAATTCCCCAGCACTGTTCCCACCCCCCAATTCCCCAATAAAAATCTTAAATAAATAAATAAAACAAAATAAAATGAAATATACAGGAAAAAAAGACCAAATCCCACACCACAACTAAAAATTGAGATGAAATAAAAAACACCTAATATCAAAATTAAGGGGGAAAACCCATAATCTATGAAACGAATATATCTTGATTTTGTTAACAATCTAGACTTCATCTCAATAAATATACACTACTTATAAAAATGGTAAAAACATTGACTATTTTCTAACTCAGACACCTACAATTTGTAGCAACCTGGAAAACAAGTATTAATTTCTTGCTATACAAGTTTAAGATGCTGAACTTTTAATTAGCCAGCAAATTATATATATATATATATATATATATATATATATATATATATATAGCCACATGCACTCCTCCTTGTCCCTACTTTTCCAAATGTGCACACTACACCCATTCGTAGACTATCTGGAAAGATGGACAGTAACAAGTTGCATCCAGGGATGTGTGCAAGCTGAAGCCAAGTAGTAGTAGTACATGTATTGTCATGATGGAGGATGATTTACGGCACACTTTAAAACACACCTCCTCTCAACAGTAGCTCACACGCGACTGACTGCACCAAACACGGTAAAACTTGTCACACACTGTTACTAATGTTTGACGCACCATTTCCCATATTGAAGATCCCTGCCTTTCCATTGGATAGCACTAGGCAGCAGCACTTATGTATTATTTGATCATAATGAAAAGGCTTCGTGTCACACATCATTTCCGGTACAACAATTTCTGTCCAATAAAAACATTATGAGGGGCCGACCAAGTGGCGCGTTGGTTAGGAGTTGGCTTGGGATGCCAGCTCTGAGCAGGGCCCTAGTTCGAATCCCACATGAGGGCCAGTGACACTGCGCCCTCTAAAGCTAAGATGATGAACAACAGCTCAACCTTGAGCTGGGCTTCCATGGGGCTGGCCGACAGCGGGCGTGAGCTTTCGTGAGCTGCCATGAGTAGTCCAATGGCTGGCGAGCAACTGCCTCACCCAGGAAGAGCGCAATGATAATACCAACATGGGCCAGTGAAGCAATATCCTCCACAACTAGACTGAAGAACAAAAGGACAACATCTTGTCTGTTCCCCTCCCCCAATTCCCCAATAAAATCTTTAAAAAAAGAAAAAAACATTACAGTGTGTCATCATCCACCTTATTCACTGGATCTGACACTGTGTGACTTCTGGCTCTTCCACAAAGTCAAAATGATTCAAGACATGGAGGCAGTCATAACAGCACAAATAAAGACAGTCATGAAAGAAGACTTCCAGAACTGCTTCAGAAAGTGGCAAGAATGGCAGGATAAGTGTGCTTAAAGCAAAGGGGAATATTTTGAGGGGGACTAATGGCAATCTGTTTTTTACTGTAATAATTTTTTTAATTTAAACATTCACTGTATTGTTTGATCACATTCCTTATTTACAAAAGGATAATACTACCCAATGTGATATACAGGTTCAGTGAAAATCCCTATCAAAATCCCAACAATAATTTTTGCAGAAATGGAAAAATCCATCCTAAAATTCATATGGAATTTCAAGGGGCCCAGAATAGCTAAACCAATCTTGGAAAAGAACAAAGTTGGAAGACTCATGTTTCCTCATTTCAAAACTTAATACAAATCTACAGTAATCCAAACAGTGTGGTACTGACATAAGGACCAACATATAAATCAATGAAAGAGAATTGAGAGCTCAGAAATAAACACTCACATTGAGGGTCAATTGATTTGAACAAGGGTGACAAAACCATTCAATGGGGAAAGAATAGTCTCTCCAAAAAATGGTGCTGGGAAAACTGGACAACATTATGCAAAAGAATAAAGTTGGGCCCTTATGTTAAAAAATATACAAAAATTAACTCAAAATTGATCAAAAGCCTAAATTTAGGAGCAAAAACTATAGAGCTCTTAAAAGAAAACATAAGGAAAAATCTGCACGTTCTTTGATTTGGCAATGGTTCCTTAAGTATGACACCAAAAGCACTAGCAATGAAAGAAAAAATAGGTTAAATGGACTTCACAAAAATAAAAATTTTGGACAACGAAAGGATACTATCAAGAGTGTGAAAAGACACCCCTCAGAATGGGAGAAAATATTTGCAAATCATGTATTTCATAAGAGTTTAATACCCAGAATATATAAATAATTCCTACAACTCAACAACAACAAAAAAAGAGCCTGATTTTTTTAAATGTGCAAAGTACTAGGATAGGTATTTTTCCTGATAAGATACACAAATTGTAAATAAAAGTATGAAAAATGCTCAACATGATTAGTCATTAGGAAAATGCACATAAAAACCACAATGAAATACTACTTCACACCCATTAGGGTGACTATTATCAATAAATTTTTTAAAATCACTTTTATCCTCAATTTGTTTCCTAAAGTGTCTCTTTGCTCCTGTCTGTTTTTCCCCTGAAGATCTCTTTTGATTGCAGCTCTCTCAAATAATGTCTCTTTTTTTCTCTCATGCTCTTCTCCTGAAGTACATGTCTTCTTAATTTTTGCTCCCCATCTCTACTTCAAAACCAATCATTCTCCTTTCCTCACGCCTACCTAAAATTCCACAGCTTGTTGTGGGTCATCTGTCAAGCCCACTCTTTCTCTCTCTTCTATTATAATTCCTGAGTCATGGCCGCTCTCTACAACACACAATCATAAGTCTTGGTGGTTTCACTATCCAATTATATCAGCCTTCCCACACTCTGGCCTCCCTCTTTCTTTTTTTTTTTTAATTAAAAGTTGTTGGGGTGACAATGGTTAGTAAAGTTACATAGGTTTCAGTTGTACAATTCTGTAACACATTATCTATATATCACATTGTTTGTTCACCACCCAGAGCCAGTTCTCCTTCTATCACCATATATTTGATCCCATTTATGTTCATCTACCACCCCTTTTCCTCTTACCCTCTGGTAACCACTAAACTATTGTTTACGTCTATGTGTTTTTGTTTCTTTGTTTGTTTGTCTTGTTCCTTTGTTGCTTTCAGTTTTATATCCCACATATCAGTGAAATCATATGGTTCTCAGCTTTTTCTGTATGACTTATTTCGCTTAGCATAATAATTTCAAGATCCATCCATGTTGCCACAAATAGCATTATTTCATCTTTTCTAATGGCAGAACAGTATTCCATTGTGTATATACTCGTAGATCTCATCACAACCCATTTTCTATATTCTATTCCTTCTCACAGCTCTAGCAGTAATTCATTTATTTATTCATTTAAAAAATTTATTGAGGACTTTCTCTAGGCTCTGCTGTAGGTGCTGGTAATACAGCTATGAACCAAGCCAAAATCAGCAATCTGTAAAAGGTCAGATAGTAAATATTTTAGTCTCTATGGAACAAGGGGGAAAATTGAGGATGTAACTACTAATATAACAAAAAAGAAAATAAATTTCCACAAATTTTACTGATGAAATGATAAATATAATAATAAAAATTAAGTATATTTTTTGTAATACAGGTCTACTAATGAAACTAATAAAATTATTTTTCTAGACAGGATAACATTTTGCTTGATTTAGGTTCAAAGTTGCATTTATATAACCAAATTGATTGCCAATATTCATCAGTACATTATAAGTTTGCAGGCCAAACCAAAATGGCAGTCCAGATATGGTTCTTGGGCTATAGTGTGCCAACCACTGAACTAAACAGAAGAAAAAATTCTTGCTCATTTGAGGCATAAATTCCAGTGGAGTTTGGGGTATAAGCAATGAATAAATATAATATGTCAGATGGTGATAAATACTATAAAGGAAAATAAAGTAGGGAGTGAGGAATAGATGACTAATAAAAGGTGTAGAAGCAATGATTTTTATATAGAATTGTCAGATAATCCTTCTCTGACCAAAACAGAGACCTGAAGAAAGCAAGTTAGTAAGCCAAGGGGGAAAGTGGGGCAAGAATGTTCCAAGCTGAGGGAACCTGGTGAAGTTTCCTGAGTAAATGTGGGTACGAGCAGGAGGTTAGGGTGAACAAAGAGGGTGGAGGTGGGAAATAAAGAGACATAGTGCTTTCGATTATAGAGGTACTTGTCAGCCCAGAGTAAAATGTGGAATCATTGCAGGGAAGAGAAAAAAGGAGGGTGAATAAAAATTGAGGATTGAAAAAAAAATGAGGCAGGACACAGGTTAATCGTTTAATATCTACTCTCAGTAAATGTGAATGTGCATAGAAGTAGACATTCAGCAGTCTTGAATTTACTCTCTACTCCATTCTTTTATTTATTTATTTTTACTGAATAAATAATGTGAATGTTTGGTGATCATAAGTTCTGAGAAACTTAAGGATAAGCTCTTATTATTTAAATTAACTCAGCAAATGTATACATATAACTGTAATATGTCTAGAAATTTTCTAATTATTGTGGAAGAAGTTACAGAAATACAAGGCAAGTCTTTATAATCACATTAGAGAGTCAGGAGATGCATGAACAATGGACAAAATCCCCTTCTGGGGAACCTCCTTTAAGGTAGTGACCCTCTCCCACCATGGAAGTCCAGGGAAGTAAAATGTCCTTCTTTCTGCCTCTGTCCTGCCGGTGATTGTGCACTTGACTTAGGTTCCCCAGTCAAAAACACAACCTCACAAAGAGAACCAAGAGGGCAGAGTAGATAAACACCGTGCCTGCTTCCTTCCATGAACACATTGAAATTACAACTAAATTATAGAACAATCAACTTGGAGAACCATCTGAAGTCTGCATGAACAAAAGTTTTATAACTAAGGATATACATTAAAAAAAACCATGTCGAGACTGGTAGAGGGAAACGTCAGCCATGGAGATTCCCCCCAGAGCATCGAAGAACCTCAGTCCCACTCCAAGCTCCCCAGCCTGAAGTGCCAGGAACAGGAGTCACCATATCTGGCTGTGAAAAACAGTGGGAATTCTAACCATCCAGGTGGGATGGAAAGCTGTGAAAAACCCAGATATCCTCTTAAATGGCCCAGGCACAGACTCACTTGCTCACAGGCATTCACCTTGGGCTCCAGCAAAAGGGCTGGTGACTTGGGGGTGTCAGAGGCATAGGGGAAGCAGACTGAGGTGTGTGGCTTAAAGGACAGGGCTGGAGGACAGTCCCATTTTCCCTGCGAGGGGTCCTTTTCACAGGTAGCCTGAAGGCAGCCGCCATCTTTAATGTGTTGAGCCCACCCCTAGGCTTATGTAAAAATCTGAACCTAATTGGTCTGATGAGCTCCACAGCTCCACCCTGCTTACTCACTGGGACCCCCACCCCACCCAACTCCCCCACGCCATAGGTACTTTCTCAAGGAACAGCGAGCTCCACCCAAATTGCACTCGTTCTTGAAAAATTATCAGAGTCTATGGACACCCTGGCAGTCAACAACTGGCCTTGGTGTGCTCTGAGATTTTTCCTGAGTAGCTTCAGGCTCAGCACTAGCACCAAACTAAAACCTACATTAACCTGATGAACACAGCCCTTCCCACTCTAGTGACTCCTTAAGACCCTGCCTCGCCCAGCTTGCATACCGCACAAGGCTTTGTTAGCAGCTGAACTTTAAGGGATCCAGCAGGTAGAAACAGGCCTTGAGGTATCCTGGATTTTGTGGTGCAACCCCAGGCCTGGTACTGGAGGCAGCCATCCTCTGTTCACAGCGTGGCCTCTCCCATATCTCTCCAGGTTTACCATAGGCAGTGAAAACTGTAGGTTGTTTTGTAGCTCCTACTATGGAGTGCCTGGCTAGTCACAGGCAGTGGGTGACCTAGGCCTGCACTGGAGCCCCTCCCATGAGGCCCCAGAAACAATATACCTGGAAGTTGGCTTCAGACCACAGCAGAGTACCACCCAATTAGCCTCACAAGCGGCATACACAAAAGACAGTCTCAGCAGGCACCAGAGCCCTGTGGGGTGAATCCCACTCATTGGGGTAAGACCCTCTCACAGCAGAATGTAAGCTGTGGACATGGCCAAACCCCACAGCCAATCAGCCTGAGGGTAAATCCCACCCACTGAGGTGCCAATAGCAATCAAGGCTCAACTATAACAAGAGGGCACACACAACCTACACAAGGGACACTCTTGGAGCACCTGGAGCAGGTGACCAGGGAGATTGTGCCAGGGCCCCACAGGGCACCTACTACATAAGGCCACCTGGCAAGACTGGGAGACATAGCAGGCTACCTAATGCATAGAAACAAGCATAGAGAAGCAGCCAAAATGAGGAAACAAATAAATACGTCCCAAATAAAAGAACAGGAGACAACTACAGAAAAGGAACTAAGCTAAATAGAGGCAATCTAACTGCCAGAGACAGAGTTCAAAACAATGGTTAAAAGGATGCTCAAGGAATTCAGTGAGAACTTCAATAAAAAGATGGCCAGCATAAAAAAAGACATAGAAATAGTAAAAATAACCAGTCAGAAGTAAGTAATACAATAACTGAAATGAAGAATACACTGGAAAGAATCACCAGCAGACTAGATGAAGCAGAGGATCAAATCAACAATTTGGAAGACAAGGTAGCAGAAAACACCCAATCAGAACAGCAAAAGGAAAAAAGAATTTTAAAAAATGAGAACAATTTGGGCCAGCTGAGTGGCGCGTTGGTTAAGAGTTGGCTTGGGAGAGCAAGCTCTGAGCAGCAGGGCCTCGGTTCGGATCCCACATGAGGGCCAGTGATGCTGTGCCTTCTACAGCTAAGATGGTGAACAACAGCTCGACCTAGAGCTGTGCTGCCATGAGTCACCGGCAATGGCATAGGCTGCAATGAAGCTTCAGTGGGCTGCCATGAGCTAAGATGAGTGCCTGGCAGCCAGCATGAGTGGCCGGCAACCAGCAATAGCTGACGTGAGCTGTGGTGAGTGGCCGGCCAATGGTTGGCGACAGAGTGCCTCACCCGGGAAGAGCACAATGATAATACCAACATGGGCCAGTGAAGCAACGTCCTCCACAACTAGACTAAAGAACAAAAAACAATAGCAACTTGTCTGTCCCTTCCCCTATTCCCCAATGCTGTTCCCCTCCCCCAATTCCCCAATAAAAAATCTTTAAAAAATATATATATATATATGAACAGTTTAAGAAACTTCTGTGACAACATCAAGCATAACAACATTTGCATCATAGGGGTACCAGAAGGAGTAGAGAGAAAACAAGGGACTGAGAACCTATTTGAAAAAATAGACATACAAACCCAGGAAGCACAGAGAGTCCCAAACAAGATGAACCCAAACAGGCCCACACCAAGATAGATTATGCTTAAAATGGTAAAGGTTAAAGACAAATATAGAATCCTAAATGCAGCAAGAGAAAAGCAACTAGTAACCTATAAGGGAGCTCCCATAAGGTTGTCAGCCAATTTCTCAACAGAAACTTTGCAGGCCAGAAGGGATTGGCATGAAATATTTAAAGTGACAAAAAGCAAGGATCTACAGCCAAGACTACTCTACCCAGCAAGGCTATCATTTTAAAATGAAGGGCATATAAAGAGACAAGAAAGAACTAAAGGAGTTCATCACCACCAACCCAGTATTAAAAGAAATGTTAAAGGAACTTTTTTTAAGACCGGGAAAAAAATTATCAAAATCATGAATGATAAAGTGTCAATAGCTACATATTTATCAACAATTACTTTCAATGTAAATGGGTTAAAGCTCCAATCAAAAGACATAAAGGACTGAATGAATAAGAAAACAAAACCCTTACACATGCTGCCTATAAGAGAATCTCTTCAGATTGAAAGACACACAAACAGGAGTAAAGAGATGGAAAAAAATATTTCATGAAAATAGAAACAAAACAAAACAAACAAACAAAAAAGGTGGGGTAGCCATACTTATACCAGACAAAATAAACTTAAAAACAAATGCTATAACAAGAGACAAAGAAGGACCCAGTAATCCCACTTCTGGGTATTTTTATCCAAAGAAACCTAAACTCTACTTCAAGGGGATGTGTGCATCCATGCGTTCATTGCAGCATTGTTTATAACAGCCAAGGTGTGGAGGCAGCCTGGGTGTCCGTCAATGGAAGAATGGATAAAGAGGAGGTGGTACATATATACAATGGAATATTGCTGAGCTATAGAAGGCAATGTGTTCTGGCAGTCTGCAGCAGCATGGATGGAATTGGAGGGTATTGTGCTGAGTGGAGTATGTCAGACAGAGAAAGACAGAAGCAATGTGATTTCAGTTGTATTTGGAATCTAAAGAACAAAATATACAAACAAATCAGAAACTAACTCATAGATACAGAGAACAATTTGATGGTTGCCAAGTGGGAGGGGGTTGGGGATGTCAGTGAGAAAAGGAGAAGGGATTAAGTGGTACAGATTAGGGCCGGCCGAGTGGCGCGTTAGTTAAGAGCTAGCTTGAGATGCCAGAGGGCCCCAGTTCGGATCCCACATATGAGGGCCAGTGACACTGCCCTCTACAGCTAAGATGCTGAACAACAGCTCAACCTGGAGCT
>NW_017731777.1:1223972-1249954 GCF_001890085.2 Hipposideros armiger
GTAGCCAGCAGCCAACAGCGTGAGCGGCCAACAGCCGCTGTGAGCGGCCGTCCAGAAGCCGGTGACTGATCTGCCTCACCCAGGAAGAGTGCAATGATGGTGCCAACTTGGGCCAGTGAAGCAATGTCCTCCACAACTAGACTGAAGAACAAAAATGATAGCAACTTCTCTGTTCCCTCCCCCCAATTCCCCAGCGCTGTTCCACTCCCCCAGATCCCCAATAAAAAATCTTAAAAAAAAAAACATTAAAAAAAAGAAGTACAGATTAGTTGTTATAAAATAGTCATGATGTAAGGCATATAATCAACAATATTATAACTATTTATGGTGTCAGATGGGTACTAGGTTTGCTGGAGTGATACATGGGAAGGGGTTGTGGGGCCGGGTGAAAAAGGTGAAGGCATTAGGAAGTACAAATTGGTAGTTACAAAATAGTCATGGGGATGTAAAGTACAGCATAGGGGATATAGTCAATAATATGGTAATAATTAGGTGTAGTGTCAGGTGGGTACTAGACTAGTCAGGGGGATCATTTCTTAAATTATATAAATGTCTAACCACTATGTTGTACACCTGAAATTAATATGAAATAATACTGAATATCAACTGTAATTGAAAAATTAAAAGGGGGGAGGTGAGGGGCAATAAGAGGTTCAAATTTCCAGGTATAAAACAAATAAGTACAGCATGGGGAACATAGTCAATAATACTGTGATAGCGTGGTACAGTGTCAGATGGTCGCTGAACTTATCATGGTGTCACTTCTTTAGGTCTATAAATGTTGAACAACTCTGGTGTACCCCTGAACCTCATGTAATATTGTATGTTAGCTATATTTTTAATAAAAATCTTTAAAAAAAACAACAATTCATATTTGGGATTTCAAATCCTAAACAAAGGATTTGAAAATATAGAGATTATTGGAGTTCAAATTTCCCTGTAGCATAGACAGATCATGGAAAGAACTGTTCTTCCAGTTTAATATTTTCTATGGTGTAAGTTGCTTAACCCTTGTTTTCCGTTCACTTTCCAGCCTGGTCTTCAGTGTTTTCATGAGTAAACATCTATTGCTGGTGACCAAGAAGTCTATAATACCAATAGAGAAGGCAGAACAACTTGTGGCATACACAGAACTAATGCTATTACAAGTACAGTTAAAAAGCTATCAGTTATACAACAATATAACTGTACCTAACAACACTGAATTGTACACAAAAAATGTTACAATAGTACATTTTATGTTATGTGTAGTTTATCACAATAAAAAACTAGAAAAGGGGGCAGAAGGAAACTTTTGAATTCAATGGTGTAAGCATGTGTCAAAACATCAAAATGTACATGTTAACCCTCCATCGGGCACAACTGATCTCACAGATTCATTGCATACAAAGATGCCGCTATGAAATACGTCTCTACTGTACTAAGTCACAAACACAGCTGGCGATAGATTATGGTAGAGGGGGAAGATAAGGAAGCAATGAGTCACAATACTTAGGCTAACTGTTAGATATTTAAAAATCTGTGTGCAATGAATCTGTGAGATCAGTTGCCCCTGACACAGGGTTAAATATACAAGGTCAGACAATTAAGTTCCCAAACATCCTAGAAAAAGTGCTACATACCTCATTGCTGAATATCACTATGTTCACCTTCAAAGTGCTCCCCTTGGGAAGCTATGCACTGATGCCAGCGCCTAGTCCACCCTTCAAAACAATTTTGGAACTCTTTTTCTGGAATGGCCATCAGAGCTGTTGTCGTATTACCCTTGATGCCCTGAATGTCATCAAATGTCTTCCTTTCAATATTTCCTTTATCTTCGGGTAAAGAAAGAAGTCATTGGGGCCCAGATCAGGTCAATAAGGAGGGTGTTCCAATACAGTTATTTGTTTCCTGGCTAAAAACTCCCTCATAGACAGTGCCTTGTGAGCTGGTGCATTGTTGTGATGCAAGTGCCATGAATTGTTGGCGAAAAGTTCAGGTTGTCTAATTTTTTCACACATCCTTTTCAGCACTTCAAATACTAAACTTGGTTAACTATTTGTCCAGTTGGTACAAATTCACAATGAATAATCCCTCTGATATCAAAATGTTAGCAATAGCATTGCAACAAGTTCACGAAATTAATTGTCACACCGTGTATGCAGTTTAAGTTTGCTATCTGTCCCACATACCAAAATTAACTCAAAATGGATCAAAGACCTAAACATAAGACCTGAAACAATAAATTGCATAGAAGAAAACATAGGTACTAAATTTATGGACCTTGGGTTCAGAGGGGATTTTATGAATTTGACCTCAAAGGCAAGGGAAATATAAGCAAAAATAAGTCAATGGGACTATCAAACTAAAAAGCTTCTGCACAACAAAAGAAATCATCAACAAAACAAAGAGGCAACCAACCAAATGGGAGAAAGTATTTGCAAACAATACCTTCTCTGATAAGAGGTTAATATCCAAAATATATAAAGAACTCAGACAACTCAACAACAAAAAATCTAATTAAAAAATGGGCAGAGGACCTGAACAGACACTTCTGTCAAGAAGACAAACAAATGGCCAACAGATATATGAAAGATGCTCAACTTCACTAGCTATTAGGGAAATGCAAATCAAAACCACAATGAGATACTACCTCACACCTGTTAGAATGGCTATTATCAACAAGACTAGTTATAACAAGTGTTGGAGAGGCTGTGGAGAAAAGGCAACCTTCATACACTACTGATGGGAATGTAAATTGGTACAGCCACTATGGAAAACAGTATGGAGGTGCTTCAAAAAATTAAAAATGCAATTACTGTACATGACCCAGCAATCCCTTTCAGGGTATCTACCCAAGAAATCTGAAAACATTTATCTGTAGAGATATATGTACCCCTATGTTCATGGCAGCATTATTCACAGTGGCCAAGACAAGGAAACAACGAAAGTGTCCTTCCATAGACCATTGAATAAAGGAGAGGTGGTACATATATACAATGGAATATTACTCAGCCATAAGAAAAGACGAAATACAGCCATTTGCGACAACATGGATGGATCTTGAGATTATCATGCTCAGAGAAATAAGAAATAAGAAAAAGTTGATAACCGTATGACTTCATTTATATGTGGAATATAAAACTGAAAGCAACAAATAAGCAAGACAGACAAACAAAAAAACAAAAACTCATAGACACAAACAACAGTTTAGTTGTTACCAGAGAGTAAGGGGGGAAGGGAGTGGTAGAAGAGGGAAAAGGGGTCAAATACATGTGATGGAAGGAGAACTGACTCTGGGTGGTAAACACACAATGCAATATATAAATGCTGTTTATAGAAATGTACACTTGAAACCTATATAATTTTACTAACCAATGTCACACCAATAAATATAATAAAAATAAATAAATATATGCAGTTTATTCTTAAATCAGTTATTCTTGTTTAATCTGTTTATAAAACAAACATTAAAAACTTGTCACTTCCTAATCATTTTGTACTATATATATATATATATATATATATATATATATATATATATATATATAGTGAAATATATATATATATATATATATATTGTGAAATGGGTGCTTGACAAGATCTTTACTGAGGAAACAAAATTTAAGTTGACCCTTGAAAGTTAGATAGAAATTAAATGAGTCCAGAAAGGAAAAGAAAAAGATTATTCCAAACAGAATATTACCAGGTGAGTATGGAGTATGTATGTGCATAGCAGCTATTGGGGAGTGACATAAAGAAATGGTGTTAAGGAGTCAAGGGGGCAAAGATATTAAATGGTTATGGACATGTTAGTTTTGGGAAAGTTTGGATGTCAAAAAGAGGATAAGGAACTTGACTTCACTGCAAAGACACAGAAGATTGTGAATAGGAATTAATATCCTGAATATAAAATTATAAAACAAATGAACTACAGCTGCATTATTTAAGCTTTTAGTAGTTATTTAATTTGTGCATTCTATGTATTATCACTCTTTCTATAACATACCTTGTAAGTTGCTTTGTTGAATATATTTTCCAATCTTCTTCTACTGTGCATTTGTGTGCTACAAAGGCTAGAAGGTTAAAAGCTGAACTTCTCAGACTCCCTTCCAGTTAGCTTTCCAGATAGCATGTTCTGCCATCAGATGTGTTCATGCAAGGCTAGCATTTGGACCTGAAGTAAATGGGAATGAAGTGACATGAGGCATCGATTTTGTTAGTGTTAACTGGAGCAGAGGCAGCATGGAGCCAGGAGCCTTCATGACAGCTTCCCAGGTAAACATGGTCACGGCAACATCAACAGCTCTCTTGGAAGCCCATTTCAGGAGTGTCGCTCTTACAGGTATCCCTGGGAGCTCAACCTAGAATCTGTTTCTTGAGCCCTCCCAAAAGATTCACCTCTAATAAATCTTGTTCCTCTGGCACTAGATCACTGGGTTCTGTTCTCTGAAACTAACCCTAACAAATATTTGTCCTAACTGTACCAGTTTGGAAAAACATGTATCATGTAATAAATAGTTTGTTAACGAATAGCATGTGTAGGTACAAAAACACCGTAACATACTTCCTTCCTTTCAAATTGGTGAAATATTAAAATTTACCACATTATCATCACATCCAATGTCTCTTTGTGCTCTTAACGAAAGATATATTATTTATCTAAATTGTATTCAGTTTAAAATATCAGTGTTAAAAGAGTGTGATGTATGTATCTTTTTGTTTCTAAAATACTTTTCTTAATTAATTAGAAAAGTATAAAGTAATTAATTCTGATCAGGCAATATTTATTTGGCAGTAGTGAGTCACAATTTCATCCAAAAAGCTCTTTAATATATTACACTAAAATTAACAATTGTAATGACAATAAAATTTACCAAGAAAATTCTATGATTCTATTAATATGATGAGGCTTTATTTTTGTAAAGTAGCCTTTTTGCAGAGTTTCACTCAGAGATTAAAGTTCCTTTTCCCATGGGAAAAGTAAAATGAATCCCTAGATCAATTATAGTGGCAAAAATATGTCACTTGTTTTATGAAAAAGCAATTTTTTTAAATAAATGAAACATTCCAGTGGCTGAAAAGCTAAATAATAAAGCTATTTGGCTGTTGTCATTATTTTTAAAAGGAAAAGGATTTTGTGTTTGCACGTGTGTCCAGTATCTGAAAACTACTGGCTTATCCTCTAATATATGGTAGATACTGGGTATGTAGATACGTTGGTTTGCATTCCACAATTAGGAAAGCATAGAAAACTGATTTTAGCATGGTTTTGTTCTTAACAGCAGGATATAATCATTTTTAAAAGAAATTATAAAATGGAGCATTAGCAAACTGTATATTTCAGATTTACAAGACTACATTTTATATCATGTGTACATATTAATATATTGCTTATGAATGCGTTAGACAATTTTTACAACCACATGTAACTGTTTTTCACTTGTTTAAATCAGTAGCTAAACAAAATTCTAATGAATTTATGCTAATATTTCTATATGCATTTGTCTTGTTGATCATGATCAGTAAATATTTAACACATATTTCTATTGGTTTAAATATTAAGTATCTTATTTGTCTTGAAATATTATGCTTTTTATAATTGTTTTTTCAGCAAATACACCAACAGATGTTGAAGATATGAAGACTTAAAAATTGAAACTTGTAAACAAAAATAAGTAGGAAAAAAAGCCAATTTGATAAAGTATTTATGAGGCACCTGCTATGTACATTGCATTGACTTAGATTCTGTGGGTATGGAAAGGTTCACCTAGCCAACACTACAAAGAATGATAAAGGAAGAGAAAAAAATATTACTTCTAATCCTGAGACACACTCCAAACCCATTTGATCATAGTTGAGTTCTCCACACAATGAGCTATGCACCTGGGCCTCAGGGTTGTTTGCAAATATCCTCAGGGAAGAGAGACAAAATGGCAGACATTCTGACCCTAGATACCTAACTGCATGTATCTCTCTTTATAAAATCCTTTTTTATTCTGAAAGTGAGCCTGCTCCCTGAAATTTATGCTCAAATGCAATTTGGAGTTCTTAAAAACATAATCTCCTTAACTTAAACATTTTGCATTTTCATGGTACACCAGGGAATATGAAATGATGCACTAATTGAAACATGACTTAATAAGCAGTCCATGAAACCAGGAGAGCCCCTGAACTGTAATCCCAGCTTGGATACCACTTGCTGTGTTTCTTTGGTTTAATTGAATAATACACCAGAATATCCGGTCCCCTTTTGTTGAAAGAAATAAACAATGAAGGTACCAGACACTGAAAAATTGAATAAATTAGTTAATTTTTTGCTGTTTTGTAAGGATGAATTGTATAGGTAGTCAAATTTGCTGAAAACAGGGTTCACTGACTAAAAAGTCTCTTTTACAGTGGAAAAGCCTATCAAAATCTATAGATTATGTCTTGGTTGTTGGTTATTAATTTATCAACCTTGGTTGTTGGAATATTTATTTAGTTGAGTAATATGCTACTTGGTAATTCAACAAATTAAATGAATGCACCATTAAGAAGAAGAAGGCAGGGGCCAGCCAAGTGGCTCAGTTGGTTAAGAACTTGCTCAAGAGTGTGAGCTCTGAGCAACAGCAGTTTGATTCCCAGCCTGAGCTGAGCTACCACTAAGCTGCCAACAGGAGGCAGGATGGCTCACCTAAAAAAAAAAGAAGAAGAAGAAAAAGGCAGATCTTCATGTACTGATAAGAAAAATCTCCAAATGTATTGCTAAATGAAAACTATCAAGGTATGATGCAAAATATAGATTATTTTATCAGTTGTGCTTAAAAAGAAGTGAGAGAGAAATTGATTCTGACCCATCCAAAAGGTGATAAGTTTATTCAAGTGCTTAAGACCACATATATTTCATCTTTATGAATACAGCACCTGTATCAAATCCTGGTTCAAATTAGATGGTAAGTAAGCGCATATGTATGCGATGACTATCATCTCTAGGATGTCATTTAGGCACTCCATAAATAAAGTAAAACCAGTTATACACAAAATTAATAAATATTTTATAAACTCTTTTTCAACGAGTTCTGAAATTGTAAGCCAGCAAAATACTGAACCAGTAAGGAAAGGATGAAGTAAACAGCATTATAATCACTGCTGAAATATTGTGTAACTAATAAGAATTAGCTTTAAAAACTACATAGTAATAAATTAAAATATAAATAGCAGAAAGTTAAGTGCAAAATGAAATAGCAACTAAAACTGAACATGCTCAAACCCTATAACCCAACAATTCTATTCCAAGGTATATAGCCAACAAAAATGTGTACCTACATACTAACTAAAAGACAGGGACAAGATTTTTTGCAGCAACATCATATGTAATACCAAAAACTATTTATTTATTCATTCTACTATTGATAAGCAAGAGAAATGTCTTTTGGCACATCACATTTTTTATTGTAATAATTTTTCATAAAAATATTTTATTGCCAACCTTCAAAGCACAAAATAAGGAATTAAAAATAATTTCACTCCACAACTAGACTGAAGAACAAAACGCCAGCAACTTGTCCGTTCCCCTTCCCCCAATTCCCCAGCACTGTTCCCATCACCCAATTCCCCAATAAAAATCTTTAAAAATAATAATAATTTCAATTGGGATTCATATAGAACAATAATAGAGAGCAGCAGTTTGAAAAGTCTTAAAAATATCATGATACTTAAAAATTTCTATACAACTGGACACAACAGCACACCAAGTATTCATCTGACCAGCTGTGATGGGCTGCCCCTCTGTCATCTACAAGTGGAGGCAGGAACATGGCAGCACCTAAGGCAGGTGTGTCTTTTCCCAGTAACTCAGTGCACAGCTCGTTGCTATACTCTAGAAGACACGCTTCAATGAGAGAGCAGCCTTTAGCTTCAGACTTTAGTGGAGCCACCGGGAGCCAGGAACTATCAGCAAAAGCAGGGAAAAGTAAGGTAGAAAGCCCTGGCTAGAGACAGTGCTGGCAGGAGAGGGAGAAAGATGACTGCAGGAGCAGCAGGAGTCAGAGATGGCAGTGGGAGCCACAGGAAGAGATGCTGAGAACTGTTCACTTGGTATAATGACTGCCACAAGGTGACTGCATAAAAGTATCAAATCATGACATCTCATTAGATGCTGGCTTTTGTGTCAGCGCTCAGTCAGCATGACTGATTGACACAGCTAAAAATAAAACCTATAAAAAAATCACGATTCCCTTGGTCTCTGACACCTCTGAGTGGTAACTGCTTATGGAAGGGACAACTGCGGCCTTTGACAGTCTCAATTACCTCAAATGATAAAACGTCATTTAACAACTAGTTTAAATAGTTTGAAGATTCTGGCAGTAACTACTTCAAAATAAAAATCCTGCCTCATGTATTTTTTTTAATCTTATCTCAATACCACAACTAGTAAAGAGCAGACAGGCTAAAAGGCTAACCCCACAAACACTCTCAGAGAACATTTGGAAGCTCCCAAATGTGCAGGCAGATATACCCAACCAGTTTGTTTCTCCCATCAGAAGGCAAGGACTTCTTTCTGGGTTCTCCCTGGAAGACAGTGTATGGAAAGCAACTATATGCCTGTTGTTTCCAAAACAGCATCTGTTCTTCCTATATGATCTTACAATTCCTCAGTCATTTCACACAGGAAGCTCTCTATGACCTTTCACTACACATACAATGAAGTCCAGCTCAGAAAACTGGATTAGCACTAGGATACTGGTTGCTATACTTAGTGTTCAGGGAACAAAATAAGAAATTGCACATTTACATTCAACTCATGTTAAAAGGGTTTGCTTGTATGAGCATTAAACATAGTACAAGATTTAAATCACCATGACTCACAAAATAATGTCTTTGGAAAATTAACTCAAGGCTGAAAATTTAGTTTGGAAATCATTTAATAAGAGAGAATTTTATAAAATAATATATTCCTTCAAGGACAAGTTTTTAGAATTATATACTAATAGCCTGAAGTATAACTGTATTTTTCAGTGTCTTTTTATTCTTCCATTCAACCAATGTAGACCAGGACCTACTTCTTAGAGGAAAATGTATGAGTACTGAAGTGGATTAAAAATAAACTGCGGGCCGGCTGAGTTGTGCGTTGGTTAAGAGCTGGCTTGGAATGCCAGAGGGCCCTGGTTTGGAACCCACATATGAGGGCCAGTGACACTGCCCTTTACAACTAAGATGCTCAACAACAGCTCAACCTGGAGCTGGGCTGCTGTGTGTAGCCAGCAGCCAGCATGAGCGGCCAGCAGCCGCTGTGAGCGGCTGTCCAGAAGCTAGCAACTGCTCTGCCTCACCCAGGAAGAGTGCAATGATGGTGCCAACTTGGGCCAGTGAAGCAACATCCTCCACAACTAGACTGAAGAACGAAAGGACAGCAACTTGTCTGTTTCCCTTCCCCCAATTCTGCAATTTAAAAAAAAAATCTAAAAAATAAATAAATAAATAAACTGGAAGCAGGCCGGCCCAGTGTTTCTGTTGGTTAAGAGCACGAGCTCTGAGCAACAGGGTCACCAGTTCAATTCCCACATGGGTCACTGAGCTGCACCCGAGCTGAGCTGCCGCTGAGCTGCCAACAGGTAGCAGAATGGTTCAGCTGGTGAGAGCACATGCTCCTAACAACAAGGTTTCCAGTTCCACTCCTGCATGGGATGGTAGGCTATGCCCATCCGCAACTAAGATTGAACACTGCACCTTGAGCTGAGCAGCCATGAGCTGCCAATGAGTGGCTCGATGGTGACTAGACTTGGAGCTGAGCTAGCTGCGCCCTTCACAACTAAGATTGAAGGACAACTTGGCTGTTCCCCTTCTCCAATTCCCCAACACTGTTCCCCTTCTCCAATTCCCCAATACAATCTTAAATAATAATAACAATAATAATAAATAAATAAACGGAAACAATCAAAGTCTCCATGAGTTTATAATCTAATAGGGAATTGACACACATGATAATGACAATTCAAGGGAACGTGTGATTTGTATTATTGAATGAGTTCTATGGGCCTGACACTGTACCAGGTGCCAAATATACACCAGTATTCTGGATTCTGGGAGCTCACAGTGTAATACAAAGGGCAGATATACAAGTTAACAAGTTAAAAACAACAACAACCTGGGAAGGGCTAAAGCAGAGATATTAATATATAAAATGTTCACTATAAAAGCAGGGAGAAAGAAATGAATAATTGAGCCAGCCACTAAAATCAGAGGGATTGCTTACATCTGACACTTAGCAATTGAATTAGGTTTTGAAGGATGAATAGGATTTCACCAGGGAAAAATTGGGGATGATTACAGAGAGGGTATTCCAAGCAAAATGAATGGTAGATACAAGTAAAATACAAATGTGAGAAATCAGTGCGATGATAGATACAAGGATCCAATTTTTGCATGTTGTCCTGACATAATTATTTAATCACACCCCCTTTCACTCTTGAAAGTGCTATCTTTTGGATAATACAATATATGGTCAACCTAATGAAAAAGTGTATCATAGTTCAGGAGTACTGGAAACTTAGGCATATTGGAGAAGATGAATGAGAATAAAGAACCATGTTAAGTTTTGGTATATGGTGACAAATAGCAGTCGAGTTTCATTCTTTTGCAAGTGGCTTTCTAATTTTTGCAGCACCATTTATTGAAGAGGCTTTCTTGTCTCCATTGTATGTTTTTGGCTCCTTTCGCAATTGCAACAAAAAGGATAAAATACCTAGGAATAAACTTAACAAAGGATGTGAAGGACCTATACACTGATAACTATAAGACATTATTAAAAGTAATTGAAAAAGACATAAAGAAATGGAAAAATATTCTGAATTCATGGATTGGAAGAATCAACATAGTTAAAACGGCCATATTACCCAAAACAATATACAGATTTAATGCACAAAGACCAATGGAATAGAATCAAGAACCCAGAAATAAACCCACATTTTTGTGGGCAGATAATTTTCGACAAAGGAGCCAAAAACAAATCTACCCAAGAAATCTAAAAACATTTACCTGTAAAGATATATGTACCCCTATGTTCATGGCAGCATTGTTCACAGTGGCTAAGACATGGAAACAACAAAGTGTCCTTCGATAGATGATTGGATAAAGAAGATGTGTTACATATACACAATGGAATATTAGTTGGCCATAAGAAAAGATGAAATACTGCCATTTGCAACAACATGGATGGATCTTGAGATTATCATGCTGAGTGAAATGAGACAGACAGAAAAAGTCAAGAATCACATGACTTCACTCATATGTGGGATATAAAACTGAAAGCAACAATCAAACAAGAAAAACAAACAAGGAAAAAAAACTCATAGACACAGACAACAGTTCAGTCATTACCAGAGGGTAAGGGGGAAGGAGGATGGTAGAAGAGAGAAAAGGGGGTCAAATATATGGTGATACAAGGAAAATTGACTCTAAGTTGTGAACACACAATGCAATATATAGTTTATGTATTATAGAAATGTACACTTGAAACCTACATAATTTTACTAACCAATGTCACTCCAATAAATTTAATAGCTTTTTAAAAAAGAGATATGTATTTTTTTAAAATCATGTTAATGAATCAAGAGGTTTTTTTCTTCCTGTAATGAGAATGCATCAGAAATGTTTACCTAGGGATGTGTCGGAATATGTGCATTTTAAAGATAAGACTAGTTGGCTGTTTAGAGACTGAACTGGGGTATAGGCATGAATAAAGAGTCTAATATTATAGGACTAAACTTAGGTTTTAGTGGAGAAAAATACCTAGGTTTTGGTCGAAACAATAGGTCCTTAAAGACTGACCAACAGAGGAAGACATCCAGGACAACCTCTTTGCTCATTCCCTACTGAAGCAGTTTCTAAATCTTCACCGTGACCTCGGGGTCCACAGCCATGTGTGCCAGACCCAGGTGAGAGTCTGGGAACACACCCACTAAGCCTCCTGGCCTTAGTGCCAAGATTTTTTTCATCTCTCTCTTGTATCTTCATTCTCTCCCCATATCTACATAAGTTTATTAATACACCCATTTCTCCAACTATGAAAAAAAAAGCTTTCCTTTAAGGCTTTTCTTATTTCTCTCATGTCTGTCATTTCCATATGTCTTTATAGGAGTGATTTAACTCACCATCCCCAACACTGAACTGTTTCTGCTCTTAAGCAATAAAAACTACCACCAAAATGATAACTAACATGAACTGAGCACATACTAGGTTCCAGGCACAATGCTTTACACACTCTGTCTTATCAATCTTCCCACCAAAAACCTGTAGAATAGGTGCTATTACTATTCCTTTCTTTACTGATAAGAAGCAGATTTAGTGAGCATAAATACCTGAGCCTCAAAAAATGAGGCTCAGAGAGGTCATCAAAAAGAGCTCTTCTCTGGGGGACATCAGCTAAAGAGGTCTCAGCCATCACCTGGGTACTGACCACTCCTAATATTAATAATTCCAGAACCAGCTCTTCTCCTGAGCTCCAGATCCATCTTTATAACCTCCTACATGACATTTCCATGCGAATAATCTGCTGGAAACCCAAACTCTACATGCACAAAACTGAACTTATAATTAAAAACACTCAAAAAATCCTGGTAATCTATACTAGGTACTTGAAACTGAATCTTCATTCTTCCTTCCCCACCTTACTTCCATCCTCAACCTCCAAGATCACCTGTTCACCCATGAGATGTGACTCCAAAATCTCTCTCTTATTTTTGCCTTCCTCCCCCTACACTGCCCAAATCCACCCGCTGTCACCTCTTAACTATGACGTGACAAAAGGCTCACACTTCAATCTCTCAGCCACTCCATTCCTCCTCAACACACCAACCACAGCCATCTTTATTAAACAGATGGCTGTATCTGGATTTCCTACACAGCTCTGCTCATCCCAGTGCTTAAAACTTTTATGGACTCAAAGCTTACTCAAATGTCAACTCCTTTTTGACATCTTCTGACTGTACTCCCTGCCTGAAGGATACTCATCACTGCCTTCAGAGTTTCCCCATCTTTGTTCATATGCTAGGGTAGTACTTACAGTCTACGTTGTGTTTCTACCCTCTCCACCAAGACTGGGCCTGCCTGGATGGTAAGGATCTAGACTGATTCACCCTTGCATACCCAGCATCAAGCATAATGCTTAGCAACCATGGTAAAGAAATGTTCACCTAGGGCCGGCCGAGTGGCACGATGGTTAAGAACTGGCTTGGGATGACAGAGGGCCACGGTTCGGATCCCACATATGAGGGCCAGTGACACTGCCCTCCACAGCTAAGATGCTGAACAACAGCTCAACCTGGGGCTGGGCTGCCATGAGTCGCCGGCGTAGGCTGCAGCCCCTGTGGCAGTGGGTTGCCATGGGCTACTGTGTGTAGCCAGCAGCCAGCGTGAGCGGCCAGCAGCCGCAGTGAGCAGCCGTCCAGAAGCTGGCGACTGATCTCCCTCGCCTGGGAAGAGCGCAATGATGGTGCCAACTTGGGCCAGTGAAGCAACGTCCTCCACAACTAGACTGAAGAACAAAATGACAGCAACTTGTCTGTTCCCCTTCCCCCAATTCCCCAGCACTGTTCCCATCCCCTCAATACCCCAATAAAAATCTTTAAAAAAAAAAAGAAAGAAATGTTCACCTAAATTATCAATTCAGAAATGACTAGATGATAACCATATAGCATCACGTCCATGTACTGAAACAAGCTCTAATCACGTTGTTTCCAAATATAAGGACACTCGTGAGACATTTTACTAAAAAAACAACACTAGAAGGAAAATAATAGTGAGAAACAGTGCTAGTATTTCTAGCCTGAAGCAGAAGATCTCATACAGACTTTGCTACAAAGTGATTTTTCAGACCAGGCTTGTATTCTGCAAAGGTGTAGATGTCAGATAACTAGCATATTAACTTCTCTAGGCACTGCAGACTTATCTGAGCATCGCTAAGGTTTCTTCTTCCTGTCTCCCTTTGCTTTACCCTTCACACCCCCATCAATGAGAATGTTAATAGTCTTTAAGGAAAACAATATCTTGCCACAGGGCTCTCTCAGGGAGTGCAGCACAGGTCTGGCAGGTAAGTCATTATAGCACTGGTGGTGGAAACAGCTGCAAACCTTTCCCAGGGATATCAGCTGGTATGCAAAAGGGTAGAATGTGGCCTTAAGATGAAACTGAATGCAAAGTCAAAATTAATTTAATTTATATTTTATTTATGAGTCAATGAATTAATAATCAAGGATATTTGCATAGGCAAGTTTTTAAGCACTAGAGTATCCTTTGATTGAATTCAATCCTTTGATTGAATATCCACAAGATATTTAAAATGTTAGTATAATAGAACATACTGGAGTAAAATCCAAAAGATAAATTTGTGAAAATTATTTATAGTTTAGGCTGGTAATCCTAATCCAAATTAGTGAGTAGATAAGCAAATGATGACTTATTACCTTATACAAGCTAAAGCTCATCCATGACAAATTTTGTTTTGATAAAGTTTCTTCCAGTAAGATTATATGAAAAATGTAGGACATATTGGTCCAATAGTTTCTGACTTAAATCAATACCCTTAAGCCTTATTTTTTTGTACTTATGTCTAAGAAGTCTTTTCAAGTAAAAGTCTACTTAGGTTCAAGAGTGATGAAGAAGGTGGGAATAAACACTATTCATTTATCAGGATATTGAGGCATACACAAGTGGTTCTTTATTTCCCAAAAAACATAACTATTATTACTAATGAATCTGAAGTCTCTTTGAGTCACCCCAAACTTTAATCCCTGTTTGATGTGCACACATCCAGATCTTTCCTCTGCAATTATTTATGAAAATAATTGCAGAAATAAATGGTGTTTGAGACCTTTATATTTATATCATACTGATAACATTATTCTGAAACTTATTTTCATTTATTCTTATTTGTGGTAAAGAAGAAACAGCTTAGGATCAAATCCCAACTCTGCCCCTCTAACACCTGTGTAACCTCAAACAAGTAACTTAACATCCTCCCTGACTCAGTTTTCTCATCTGAAAGGCAGGGATAATATTAAATCCCTCATAGGATTTTGTGAGCTTTAAATGCAAATCCTTTATAACAGTGCTTGATTCATGGCATAAACTTTGTATGTGTTGGCTTATTAGTGTTATCAAATGCTATTGGGTCCCTTAGTCTTCTTAATTTTTGAATATTATTCCAAATTCTGGAACCCCTGAGGATCTTCTCCATCTCATGACTTTACATATCATTCATACACTAACAGCTCTCAAATGCGTTTCTGAACTAGACCTTACCACTAAATGCCAGATTCACATATAAAACGGAGTGCTCCACATCCTTAACGGGATTCTAATAGATGTCAGAGCTATCATATAAAAACCTGTACTCCCCACATGCAAAAAAATGAAACTGGACCACCTCCTTACGCCACTTACAAGAACAAATTCAAAATGGATTAAAGACTTAAATATAAGACCTGAGACCATAAAACTCATAGAAGAAAGTATAGGGTCTAAATTTGCAGACATCACCCGGAGCAATATTTTTACTGATACATCCCCGCGGGCTACGGAAGTAAAAGAAAAAATGAACATATGGGACTACATCAAACTTAAAAGTTTTTTCACAACAAAAGAAACCATTGATAAAACAAAAAGGAAGCCTACTAAATGGGAGAAGATATTTGTTAATGACATATCTGATAAGGGATTAATATCCCAAATATATAAAATGCTCATGCAACTCAACACCAAAAAAACAAACAACCCAATTAAAAAATGGGCAGAGGATATGAAGAGACGTTTCTCCAAAGAGGACATACAGATGGCCAACAGGCATATGAAAAAATGTTCAACATCACTTAGCATTAGGGAAATGCAAATTAAAACCACAATGAGATACCACCTCACCCCGGTCAGAATGGCTATCATCAATAAATCAACAAACAACAAATGCTGGCGAGGCTGTGGGGAAAAGGGAACCCTGGTGCACTGCTGGTGGGACTGCAGACTGGTGCAGCCATTATGGAAATAAGTATGAAGGTACCTCAAAAATCTGAAAATGGAACTACCTTATGACCCAGCAATCCCACTCTTAGGTATTTATCCAAAAAATCCCAAGACATTAATCCGAAAAATATATGTACCCCTATGTTCATTGCGGCGTTATTCACAATAGCTAAGACTTGGAAACAACCAAAATGCCCATCGGTAGATGACTGGATTAAGAAACTTTGGTACATTTACACAATGGAGTATTATGCAGCTATAAAGAAGAAGGAAATAGTACCCTTTGCAACAATATGGATGGAACTAGAGAACATTATGCTAAGTGAAATAAGTCAGTCAGAGAAAGACAAATATCATATGATCTCACTTATACGTGGATTCTAAGGAACGGAATGGATGGGAGAAGTGGATGGAGATAGTCTCAGAGACACAGAGGAAGAACTGAGGGTTGTTAGTTGGGAGGGGGTGGGGATGAAGGAGAAGGGGAAGGGATGAGACAATACAAATGGGTAATTGCAATATGGCCGCAGGGATAGAAAAAGACAGTCTGAGGAATATAATCAATGATGTTGTAAATATTTCTTAGGGGGCCAGATGGACCCATGTCCTGTTGGGGAGTCCACTTCATAGTCGATGTAGAGGCCTGACCACCGCATTGTATTTCTGAAGCTGATGTTGAATAATATAGTATGTCAACTATAATTATATATACATATAGTCTCAGGACATGGAGTAGAGAGCAGGAGTGGATTCAATGGAATTGTAATAGATAAGCATGATATCGGGGGTGGGAGGGCAGTAGATGGGGGGCGGGGCGTTGTTATTTTGTGAGGGTGAAAAGGGTAACTATTGCATTGTTCTGTACACCTGAAACTAACAATAAAAAAAAAACTGTACTCCCAATTTTCCCCCAGCCCAGCCACTCCTCCCACTTTCCTTCCTGCCAATCAGGCCAAAGCCTTGGGCATCCTCTCAGACTTGTTTCTGTCTCTCACCCCCTATCCTATCTATCAGGGAATTCTGTATTCCCCACCTGTCAGTGGCTCCAACATCCAACATCCAGGCTCTCCCTACCACATCAAGCCCCCAGCTCTGGTCACAACTACAATCATTCTCATCTCAATTATTACGATAGCCTCCAAACTGATTTTCCTGCTTCCATTCCTACCCCTTTCAATCTATTCTCCATTTGGCATCAGCAAGATTCTATTAAAACATAAAGCAGGCAGTGTCACTTTTTTTTTTAAGATTTTTTTGGGGAATTGGGGAGGGGAACAGCACTGGGGAATCGGGAAGGGGAACAGACAAGTTGCTGTCCTTTTGTTCTTCAGTCTAGTTGTGGAGGACCTCGCTTCACTGGCCCACGTTGGTATTATCATTGCGTTTTTCCCAGGTGAGGCAGTTGCTCACCGGCCATTGGACGGCCACTGACGGTGGCTCACAGCAGCTCATGCCAGCTGCCAGCCGCTCATTCTGGCTGCTGGCCCTCATTGTAGCTCATGGCAGCCCATTGGAGCCCCACTGTAGCCTATGCCGTCACTAGCGACTCACAGCAGCCCAGCTCCAGGTCGAGCTGTTGTTCACCATCTTAGCTGTAGAAGACGCAGCATCACTGGCTCTCATGTGGAATCTGAACCAGGGCACTGCTGCTCAGAGCTGGCGTCCCAAGCCAACTCTTAACCAATGCACCACTCAGCCGGCCCCAGTGTCACTCTTCTACTAGAAACCCTGCAATGGCTGGCTCCCCCTCATTCAGAGCCGAAGCCAATGTCTCACAACAGCTACAAGCTCTACCTATCAAAGCCCCCCCTTCCCCCCGCCTTCTGACCACATCTCCTACTAGTCTTTCCTCACTCTCTCTTCCAGTTACATGGTCTTCTTGCTATTGCATAAACCATCAGACATGATCTCCTGCAGGGTTTTTGTTGGAAACCTAACTGGATGTAATCCCCCAAATATCCACATGGTTCCCTCCCTCACATCTTTCAGGTATTTGTTCAAATGTGACTTTCTCATTGAGGCCTCTCTGATTATAACATTTAAAATTACAAGTGATCCTTCCCATATCCCCACTCTGACACTGAACCTTATAACCTATTCCTTGCTTTTTCCCTCCATAACACTTACCACAGTCTTTCCTAATACTTTGCATTTTTATAATTTTCTTTCTTGCCTCTCTCCCCCTACTATTATATAAGCTCCACTAATTCAGACATTTTTGTCTGTTTTCTTCAAAGCTTCATCTCCAGTGCCTAGGGTAGTGCTTGACACATGATATCTACTCATAAATATCAATAATAATAAATATCAGTATAATATTTGGTAAATAAATAAGTCAAGGTAGTATTACTTATTTACCCATTCCCTTGATGAGTGACACTTAAAATGTCTCCTGTAATGTGAACATCTGTGGGTGTCTTCCTAGAGTAGATATCAAAAAGTAGAAATGCAGGGTTGAATATTTGTACAAATCATTCTAACAGTTACTGCCCACTTGACCTCAAAAACGTTTATATTAACTTATATATTTTCAAGAATAGTACATAAAGGCACTTCTTCAAAATCTATAGTTCTTTCTGCTAGGAATATCTTCTTTGCCCTCAACTCCCATTCTTTCTCTAGTAAAATTATACCCATCCTTTAAAACCCAACTCCAGTGCCATGACCCAAAGGTAAGCAGTGCCCTCTGATTTTCCTGGGTGGCTCAATTAGTCATTTCCTCCCCTGTGCTCTTCCAGCATACTTTTTACATACCTCTGTTTTAACCCATATTGTGTTGTTTTGGAATTTGTATATCTGGCATTTGCAGTATACAATAAGCTCTCAGAATCTAGAATATTAGTAAATCCTTGGACGCTGGGGAAGTGTAGGCAGAGAAGTTATTCAATACAGTAATATATTTCCCTGAATAATGTTGATTCTTAGTCATCTCCTCCAGAACTGCAGATTCAATATCTCCTAAGTAGGGTCCAGGAATATTAATATTTTAGCGCCTCAGGTGATTCTAACTTAAGCAATCCACAGAGCAGACCTGAGGAATCCAGTTATTAAGAAAGACCAGGAAAAGTATGCTAGGATCTAGCAATGTAGAACTAGATCCTGATGCACTACCCACAATTCTCATAGATGGGTTTGTTAAAAATCTTTTTTCAGCCACTTTATTGGAGTATAATTGACATACAAAAAGCTGTACATATTTAACATGTACAACTTGATAGGCTTGGAGATAAGTGAAACCATCATCACATTTAATGCCATTAACATATCCAGCATCTCCAAATGTTTCCTCCAGCCCTATTGTTGTTCAAAATCTAGGAATTATTAAGCATCTTCCCAAAAGTTCATGAATATCAGCCAATTGACTCAGCAAATGCTACATGAGAATAAAGAATTTACTGGCTACAATTTAGCCCAGTTAAACTTAGTCAAAGAACTCAGAATAAAGTTCCTGTTGTTTTGGTGCAATGTTTAAACTTACTGAAATCTGAACAAGAAGAGTTACTATAGCTTTCAAATAGGAGGAAACAGGAGCATGTGGGAGGGTCCTAATGCCTGCACAAACCAGACACACAGAATAGCTAGAAAGGCATTCTTATCAATTATCATTTTATAGATGTGAAAACTGAGATTCAGAGTGGTCAAGTAATTCACTGAGCTATAAACCCTCCTAGTAACTGGTAGAATTCAGATTTTTAACCCAAGTCTTTCTGATTCCAGAATTAATGTCACTTTACTCCCACATACTCCAATTAAAATACAGTTGAGTGTGTAAACAATGATGTGTGTTTCTTGTGGTGAAGAATTATCTGGCACTACCATTTAATAATTGTATGATTTTCTACTGGTCCTTTCCTCTCTTTAGACTTCAGCTTCAGATGAGGGCAATGTATGAAAAGAAGCAGATGTGCTGACCAAAGGAAGTCTGTAAAAGCAAAACCAGCAGGCAGTAGCTGTCAGTAGATACCAAAGATGGACGGTGACTCCATATGCCACTCATCGGTGACCCCAGGTGACGTCTGTCATAGACGTCTCTCCAAAATGAGTGAAACAGAGAAGTGCTTAGAATGAGAGACATATTCTGCTTTGGTATGAGCAAGCAGTGAGACAAGGTGCTTAAGATCAATGTCAAAGTACCTGGGTCCAAACTCCAACTCCACCATCTTACTAGCTATTTGAAATTTGACAAAGTACTTACTCTCTCTTAGCCTCAGTATCTCATCCACATAACGGAGATGAATTACGTCCCTCAATGGGAGAATTTAATGAGTAAATGAACCTAAAGTGCTTACTCTTTCACCTGTCACTCAACAAATCTTGGTTATTATCAACTATTTTTTTACACCATAATGTAGTCAAGCAGTCAATAAAGACATCTAAAATTTCCATTCCCTTACAACCAGAAATAAAATTCAATATGCTTCAGTACCATCTGCCAAGCCTGCAGAAGGTGTGTACTCCATTTTGAAACCTGTAAAAGTTCGGAAGTTTGACTTAACATTTCAGTTTATGTTTATTTAATGTTACATAAATATTATCTAAAAATTTTCAAAGGACTAGTAAATTTGCCTTTTGTATGATAAGAGAGATTTGTGATCTTTTTATCAGGTCTGGAAACTTTATCACATCATCTATCTACATTGAGCACTACATTGAGTGTGTGTAATATTCTATTTTCCCACTTAATAGGATCATGTATTTAATGTTATAATCAATCTCTTAAGTTTTTATTCTCTCTGTGATAATACCTATATGAGTATTTTTTTTGCATTAATGCATGAAGATACTATAAGCAATCATGACTTATAATAAACTGGTATTTTTCTTCATATGAAAATGTCTTATGAAATGTTCATGGTAGAACAAAAACTTATGTTATATAAGGACACACAAAGATATATGTGTACATTGATGTATTTTTCATAAAGATACTACAGGAAAGTTTATGCCACATTTTATTTTATTTTTTTATTTTTTATTTTTAGTCAGCTTCTTTTCTCTTCCATGATTTTAAGGGGACTTACTCATAATTTGAGGGTTCCCAATAGTTCGCCTACTCCAAAGTAAACACCTGTGGGTCTGTCATAGTTTGGCATTATCACTACAAGTCAGTGATTTGTTTTAAAACATTTCCCCTTTAAAAAAATCCTGAACACAATTATGGTACTTGGAAGAGATGACCCTAGCCAGGAAGAAGGTGTGGTCATAGAGTCTTAGCTTTTCCATGTCTTCCTAGAAGAGAGGAGAGCCTGGAGGGCCCTGGAGAAAGAAAACTTGGGAAAGCTCTGAAGCCCCAGGCTGCAGAGACACACTGCAGGCTGCAGGGCATGGTGGGCAGCCAGAGGGCATGAGGGCGCATCAGACCACTGGTACCAGGCAGACACAGGCTTTACCTCATTCACAGCTTCACCACGAAAACTTGAAAATGTAAATCTGGGTTATGTAGAGAAATGGTTGGAGAGAGATGACTTTCATAGTGATTAAGGGAATTAAACATTTACCTAAAAACTAGAAAAATAATAACAAAGGATGAGGAAAGAAGAAAGAAGCTGAAAATCCTGAAACGAGCAAATTGCAGAACAAAAATAAACACCAAATATCTTTAGTCATTAAATACAGCATGGCCTTCCACCAGCCACTGCTTCCCCAACCTCAGATGAATGTAGAATATGGTTTTCATGAATTTGAATGAAGGGAGAAGCAACCTAAACGCATCCTATGCCACATTTTAAATAAGCCTAAACAATATGACAATATTTGATATTATAGTCTACATATTGCACAGGAATTGTTGAATGCCCACATTGTACAAATATTTATAAAGTATGGGTTTAATCCTCATACAATACTAGAGTTTAGTTTATGTTTTTGAATTAGGAAATTACATAAAAACTTTCTGGTAAAATTTATTATTCACCAGAAAACGTGACTATGTAACTGAATTAAAACATTGCTTGATATGTTAATTTTAATGTCTATGTGGCACATATACAATACTTTGTTGAATAAAGGAAATTATTATTTAAGGTTTGAGAACGCAGGTAAATGTATTTATTTCCACAACAAAAAGTTTGACAGAAGAGACATTATATTTCAACCTCATTAAGGAATAATGACTCTGGTGTCCTGTGACTTTTTGGAAAGCTGAAGTATTTTGAGATCCATTTTTCTGAAAGATTGTAAACAATTTTGAGTTAAGTCAAGAAAATAATGTTCGATGTTATGAAGTTACCAATCAAGTACCTGAAGTCTAGAAACCATAGAGGAAGTCTCCTCAAGTATCTTAGTGTCAACTTCAGAAGCAAGTTTGTGTAATACAAAGCACATGAAACAGTGATCAAATAATTCATCTTTAGAGCTTCCAACTATTTTAATTTCTAAACTTTCTTATGAAAAAACAATTGAAAAAAGAGTTAACTTTTTTCATATTATTAGATACTGCTCATTACAGATTACTTTTATCCACAATATCAAAATATTTTGGAAAAAGGATGAAATCTATTCAAGACCTAGTCCATTTATTTTATCTAACCTTATTTTTCGTGCTATTACTGTTCTTCCACTTAACTTTCTACTTGTAAAATAAAGTAAGTTCATGTTAAAACACTACATTGCTTTGTAAACAGCAAATTTCTTGGTTGTCACTTTAGAAGACAAACGGGGTATCAAAGTAAATTTTTTATATTTATTTTCTGTAAGTCAAACTTACATTTCAGTGACTTTTATTCAAACTCACTACTGCTGAATTGCAAAATGTTGTCTTTGTCCTTACACCCATGACAGCGAACTTTATCTGCATTCAAATTGCCTACTGGTTTTGTGGTATTTCAATAATAAAACAGCAGGATTGAAGGCTCATGATGAGAAATCTGACTAATTACCTGTTAGATGATAGATGGTTGTAACTTGGCAATGTCAGTCACTGAAAACAAAACACTTCGAGATATCAATCAGCTTCCTGACAAATCCAATTTCCCTCACATTCAGTGGACAATAAATGGGAATTTTACCTCTACATCAACATGTGCAGTTTTAACTCTAAAATATGCATAATGACATTTTAATAAAGTACAGATTTTTACAAATGAATTAGTATTTAAATACCTGACATATTCATATCTCAATCTCACAGCTTTGAAATAGATAGATGGTGGAAATAATTAACATTGTAAATCTGTATTGTATTCCATTGAGGAAGGTAAGGTGTACTTAATAGTAGTTTTCTTGTTTTCTTTCTCCATTTACATTTAACTCATATTATTGACAACCCTAATTGCTGTGTTCATTCTCTTCATTTTTTTTTCTAATTTTGTAGTAAATGAGTTCAATGTATTACATTCTACATGGGAGTCAAAAGCAGGATGTCCAACTATCACTGCCACACACCAGCATGTGGGCAAAGTTAAAGCAAAGGGGGATGGAAGTATGGAAATTGAACATAGGCCCAGAGAAACACCTTTCTCCTTATAAGGAGTGATTACATAACCAACATTTGGAATGGATGGTTATCCCAAATAAGTTTTAACCTTCAGCATCTTATTCTATGATAAAAACAAGGAACTTAAAGTGGCAGAGAAATGGAGGAAGGAAAACAAATTGTTTGCTTCTTATTCACTGAAGAAAAGTTAATGTGTAGGTAAAGAATGAAAAGTTTGATAGTACATAGTCTGAAACCAGGCGCTTCAAATGCACTTGCTATTAGTGGAGTATAAGTTGATGCAACTTCATTGAAGGACAATTTGGCAGTAACTTTCAAAATTTAAATTCTTAGGGCCGGCCAAGTGGTTCAGTTGGTTAAGAGCAGGAGCTCTGAGCAACGGGGTCGCTGGTTCAATTCCCACATGGGCCAGTAAGCTGTACCCAAGCTGAGTTGCCACTGAGCTGCCAACAGGTGACAGGATGGCTGAGCTGGTGAGAGCGTGTGCTCCTAACAACAATGTTGCCAGTTTAGCCCACCCACAACTAAGATTGAACATGGCACCTTGAGCTGAGCAGCTGCGAGCTGCCGACTGGAGGCCAGATGGCAACTAGACTTGGAGCTGAGCTAGCTGTGCCCTCCGCAACTAAAACTGAAGGACAACAACTTGGCTGTTCCCCTTCCCCAATTCCCCAATAAAATCTTTAAATATATATATTTAAATTCTTAGACACAGCAATCCACTTTAGGGATGTCTCCAATAACTATCTTCACATAGCTCTACAAAAGCTTACTGTGAGGGCCGGCCGAGTGGCTCAGTTGGTTAAGAGCTTCCTCAAGAGTTTGAGCTATATATATTTAAATTCTTAGACACAGCAATCCACTTTAGGGATGTCTCCAATAACTATCTTCACATAGCTCTACAAAAGCTTACTGTGAGGGCCGGCCGAGTGGCTCAGTTGGTTAAGAGCTTCCTCAAGAGTTTGAGCTCTGAGCAACAGCGGTTCGAGTCCAGCCCGAGCTGAGCAGCCGCTGAGCTGCCAACATGTAGCAGGATGGCTCAGCTAAAAAAAATAAAATATAAAAAGCTCACTGTGACATAATCTTTAATAACAAAAAAAAATTTTTAGCTGGAAAAAACATAGGGTCCCTCCACAAGAGATTGGTTCTATAAAGTATGTTCACCCATACAATAGAACACTATGCAGACAAACACAGTATTTAAAAAGAGTGAGGTAGATCTGTAGATACTGTTTGGAAACAATACTTAAGACACATAATACAAATACATCTTACCTTTTTAAAAAAAGGATATAATTACAAATGTATGTTTGATCATGAATAAAAATTTATGGATAAATATATAAGAAAATGATATCTGTAGCTGCCTTTGGGAAAAGAGTGTAAGAGACCTGAGGAGAGGGTCTTTCTTTGCATTGCATACTCTTTTTTAAAAAAAGATTTTTATTGGCGAATTGGGGGGATGGGAACAGAGCTGGGGAATTGGGGGAAGGGGAACAGAAAAGTTGTTGTCATTTTGTTCTTCAGTCTAGTTGTTGAGGATGTTGCTTCACTGGCCCAAGTTGGCACCATCATTGTGCACTTCCCGGGAGAGGCAGATCATTCGCCGGCTTCTGGACAGACGCTCACTGCGGCTGCTGGCCGCTCACGCTGACTGCTGGCTACACACGGTAGCCCATGGCAACCCACTGCAGCAGGGGCTGCAGCCTATGCCGTCGCCGGCGACTCATGGATGCCCAGCTCCAGGTTGAGCTGTTGTTCAGCATCTTAGCTGTGGAGGCCAGTGTCACTGGCCCTCATATGTGGGATCTGAACCGGGGCCCTCTGACGTCCCAAGCCAGTTCTTAACCATTGCGCCACTCGGCCGGCCCTGCATACTCTTTTAAATGGTTTGAAATTTTATCATGCTTTTATCTCCTTTTCAATAATAAAGAAAGAAATGGGGGGGGAAGGAAGGAAGGAAGGGAGGGAGGAAGGAAGGAAGGAAGGGAAGGGAAGGGAAGGGAAGGAAAGAAAGAAAAATAAATGAGAGAGAGAGACAGACAGAGAGAAAGAAAATATATACACAGAGGTGGGTCTGTTTGACTCCAAAGTCCATCCCCCTCTAGGTGTTTCACAGTGAAAAACTTGGGGAGGGGGTTTAAATTTTCCAAAGCAGCCTAAATCCTGCACTTTCCTAACATAGCTATGAGAACAGAGACAAAAGAATGGACCAAGTTGTTACTAATGAACTGATCTTGAACATGACCATCCCCTGAGGCTGACTGCTTGGCAGTGACCTAGCCTGTGACTAAGAATTATGATTGAGTGTTTGAGGACTGCAGTATTTCAAGTTACTGGGAGAATGAAAACTCACTCTGGCAGTGAAGCACTTCAAGCTTACATTTTATCTACCCAGCCAGGCAAAGAAAGAAATATAAGAGGACTAAAGAATTTAGAGGGCCGGCCGAGTGGCACGATGGTTAAGAACTGGCTTGGGATGCCAGAGGGCCCCGGTTAGGATCCCACATATGAGGGCCAGTGACACTGCCCTCTACAGCTAAGATGCTGAACAACAGCTCAACCTGGAGCT